>NC_088870.1:43531492-43830097 GCF_032884065.1 Artemia franciscana
ATCAAACACCGGTTGGAGCTACCTATTCCTGGGTATAATTTCAATCAGCAGGTTCAATATGACTGGAAACTGCTTTCAGATTGCATAGAATAGATATTTCATGACGACAGAGGAACTGAAATTAAGCTTATTTTCGTCAATTGGCACCTGGACTATAGGCTATCTTGATTCCCTATGTTTGAATCATTTTTCCATGGACATCACAGTATAAGGCTTATTGTATGTGTTACCTACGTTGAGAGGAAACAGCCATTAGAAAAATAAGTCAAAATTTGTCTGGAGGACTCAATGGTTTTTGGTTTCTGTCCACCTATTAGAAAAACATTAAACACTTCATGGGTCATTTTTCCTTCCCCGTGAGGACTTATCACACCATTTTTTGTTTAGTTATTCACCATTTTTGATCAAACTGACCATTCATCCTTGTGCTTTGAATACGCCTATCATTGTATTCAAAACTATCATTAAAACTAAATTATTGACTGCAGTATTAAGATATTCAAAGCTTCACACGATATACTGATGTTGATGAAGAGGTGGAAGGGACTGAAACTGAAGCCGTAGAATAAAAAATGTCAAGTCAGACACAGAAAATGTTTCAAATTTCGTTCAACTGAATGAAACTTGGCACAAAAGAACATTAAATATTTTTTTGTTCATATTTCTGGCAAACTTACTAAATTTCCAAATTAAATTTGACCTTGACTTACTAAATTTACTAATTTGGGTCCGTTTTCAATTTTAATAAAGTAAAATTTTACTAGGTGTGGAAACACACATTGTAAGAAATTCTCAAACTTTATTTTGTATTTCGAAACCTTTTTTAGCTAAACCATTAAACGAGAAATGAAAAATCAATTTGAACGTCAATAATAAGATCTACTATATAAGAATTTTTTTAATCAGTAATTTCTTTATTACAAGCCGTAACACACTTTAAAACCATGAACTCTTTTTATTATAATAATAAATACAGTTTGTCAATAAAGATAACTTTAAACTTGTTCTGTTGCATGAGGCAAGTTTTCTGAGGCAACTCAGATTGTAAGAAATTCTCAAAGTTTATATTGTTTTAAAACTTTTTTTTAGCTAAACCGTAAAACGCGAAATGAAAAATCATTTTGAACGTCAATAATAAGATCTACTATATAAAAAAATTAGTTAGTCAGTAATTTCTTTATTACAAGGCGTAAAGAGTTCAAAAGTGATAAGAGATTCCTCAAACGCTTCTGATTATGAGATAGATATTTTGACCAAAATAGTTGAAAGAACAAAGCCGTCAAGTTATACCCCAGGTTATATAAGGTTTTTAAGGAATATCATGGTTTAATATCAGCCGACCAAGTTGTTATTTTTCTCTCTTTTTTGGGGGGAGTGTTTTGAATGGCAGTGTGTTTGTGTCAATATTTCAATATTTTCTTCTCCAAGCACATTCAATCAAAATTTTGAAATAGCCATTTTGTTCGGCAGATTCGAAAAATCACAAAAGTTCTTGTGCTCCATTTATGAATCAGAGTAATTGGTGGGCAACTAGAACCCCACGTCCTCTTTTGCCGAAAAATATCCGATAGAAATTTTGAGATAGTCATTTTGTTAAAAAATTATCACAAAAATGATATGACAAGACCACCGGGTTTGACATAAACCCCCAAAATCTGAGGGCAAGGGTTGTAAGCTGTGCCCCGGAGCATACAAGGTTTATCTGGAGGAGCGGTTGTATAAACTTTAAGGGTGGTTCATTTGATTGGCCATTGAAAGTGCTTGCTCTCTTTTAAGAGTGCAAAAGTGATAGGAGAATAACTAGTCATCAACCCCCCCCCCCCTCTTCTCTTTTCCCAAAACGTTTCCGATTGTGAGATAAACATTTTGATCAAAATAGTTCAAAGAACATTTTACAAAGCCGAAAGGGTGGAAAAAATCGTTAGGAGCCCAGGGGAAAGGATTGTAAGTTATATCCCAGGGTATAGAAAGTTTTTAGGGAGCGAGTGGTTGCATAAACTCTAGATGGGGCTAATGGATTGGAAATTAGAATTCCTAGTGTCATTTTTATAAGTCAAAATTATTGGAGGGCAATCGGACCCCTTAACACACAATTATTTCTCAAAATATATACATTCAAAACCTTAAGAGAGCTTTTTTGATCAGGATTGTTTAAGGGTCCAATAACTATGTCTTTGGGGATGTAATCCTCCCCACAGTCCCCAGGGCAAGGATTGTAAGTTAGGCAATCCTTCCTCATTTACATATAGCATAATATACTATTGAAAAAGGTCGGAATGTTTGAAATTTACTTTCCATTAAGACGAAGAGCCTTAACGTGAGCCTTTTAGAGAACGCTGAGGGGAGTTTCGAACTAAATCAATACACGTTGTGTGCAAACTGGTTTTCGAATGAACGGAACTCAGAAGTAACTAAGCGCATTAATTTGGAACTTTCAGGAAATGATATGGGAGATGATTAATTGACAAAAAAGGAAATATTTTCTCGCCACTACTCTTACTACTGCTACCATTATAAGTGCTACTACCACTATATGCTTATGCTGATATCATCTAAAAACTTCATTAATTTCAAATTTGTCAAAGAAATTGAAGTCATCATGCTGCTATCCTACAGATCTTGATCAAAATCCAATGTGTTTGATCAAGGGACTGAATTGTATTCTTATCACTATTCTTGAACTTGTTCTGTTGCAGTTCAATTGCATCCAATCTTTCAATCGACCTTGTTGTGGCAGAGTGGATTGAGGCTTTGCTTAGCCTTATTGGGCCAAGGAATCAAATCCTGTTGTCGCGAGACTAGGTGACAAAATGTGTTATCACATTTTGTTATCACTAGGTGATATGTGTTATCAATGGCTCTGTAGGATATTACTCCTTTTATCCTAACAATCATGGACATATTCTTTACCGGTATATGGTTTTATAGGTCCAACCCGAAGCCTTTCAAGCAATGTCTGTGTAACATTTATTAATCTGGTTATTCCCCTGGCTATAGAGTTATCCCGGAATTGGAATTATGCAACTGGTGATCGTTATAATGCAACATCAAAGTATCATTTCTCAAAAAAAAAAATATTTAGACGACTTGAACTAAGCCAAAAAATCATCTAATTATTTTGGCTTATTTGAATTTTGGTTTCTTTTTCATTCTATTAAGTATTTTAATTGTTATTACCCTATTCTAGTAAAGAAATAAAATTTAAAATAAGTAGCAATATAATTTGAGATGTTTAATTCAAAATAAATTTCATACAAAATACAATAAAAAATATGATCAGCAATAAAGGCTGATCATAAAGGGTGAATCATATAGTCCCAGCAAGGCCTTATGGCCGAAAGTGCAGAGAAAAAGAAGAATAAGAATAAAAAAATGTAGGAAAACAAAACTGACGGAAAATCATACTGCTCGTACTACTGCTACTATTATTACTACTGTTAGTGCTACTGCTACTATTACTACTGCTGCTACTACTGCTATTATTACTACCGGTACTACTGCTATATTACAAAAGCAAAGGGCATTAGGGTAAAAAATCTGAGGAATAATGAAACTGCTTTGAACTAAATCGAAACACATCAAGTCCACACACGATATCAAGAGGAAATATCTGAAATGCTTCAGGATTGTTTGATGATATTAAAATGAAACTTTCAGCGTGTTTTGAAGGGAATGTTAAAGAAAACCCAACGTGCTATACGCATGCTGCTGCCATTGCTGCAACTGCAACTACAATTATTACTACTACGCAAGTTAAGGGGATTGTGGTCAAGCTTTAAAGAAAGATTTAGGAGACGTTGAACTACAAGGAAACGAGCTATGAGCATGTAGATTGCCAAAAGGGTGGCAAAGCAATATCTCAAGAACGCTTACTTTATCAAGTTAATTTTTTTTAAATGGCCTATGGAATATATTGAACTAGCGAGAAGCTGCTATAAGTATACTATTCAGTGCTACAATTGCTGTATTTATCATTAAGACTTCAATAAAAAATTATTAAGACCTTAAGGAATAGATATCAGGATACACAAATTAAACAATTGCTCAAAAAGGTATGCATAGGTCAATGCTGCTCTATCATAGCTAGCAATATCATTGAAACTTTTAAAAGAGCTCATTTGATTGAAAATTAAAAGTTCTATTGACCTTTTGAAGGGTCAAAAGTGCTCGGAGGGAAGGTAGCCCTCCTCTCAAGCCCATTAATTTATCAAACACAACCAACCAAAATTTTGCCATTTTGTTCAACACAGTTGAACAGTACAGTAACTATGTCTTGAAGGATACTAGATATGTCAACCCCCCTCTCCCACCACAGCTACGCAATTTACTTATTGCACTTTAAAATTAAAAGTTACTTTAAAACTAAATCAAAAGGCACTGTGTGTGTGCTGATTGGCAATAAGAAATCTCAGCTATATCCAAAGAATGACTCGCTGAAACTTTCAGCGATACTACCATCGCTACTTCTCCTCTCAAAATTTAAAGTGCACATAATTTGGACTTGGTTAGCCATATAGGGCCCAGGGTTCAAATCCCGTTGTCGCGAGGATAGGTGACAAGATTGCTACATGCTTGCGTAAAATGGGCCATCGATGCCTCTGTAGTATATTAGTCCTTTTGTTTCAATTAAATAAAAAAAAAGTTTTTTGAAATGAAAGTAAGGAGCGACATTAAAACTTAAAACGAACAGAAATTACTCCATATATGAAAGGGGCTTTTGCTCCTCGACACCCCGCTCTTTACGCTAAAGTTTTTAATTGTTTTAAAAAGTAAAGTAGCGAGAAAGAATCAAACTTTAGTGCAAGGAGCGGGGTGTCGAGGAGGAAAAGCCCCTTTCATACATGGAGTAATTTCTGTTTGTTTTAAGTTTTAATGCCGCTCCTTACTTTCATTTCAAAAAACTTGTTTTTTTTTATTTAATTTCTGAAAGTTTTTGAATTAATGCATGTCTGATTTTGGCTCTCCGTACATAAATTATTACAATGAAATTTGCATATTAATTCTTTTTTGGCTAAATGGCTTTCTCTTAGTTTTGATCAGACGATTTTGAGAAATAAGGGGTGGGGAAGGAGGCCTAGTTGCCCTCCAATTTTTCGGTTACTTAAAAAGGCAACTAGATCTTTTAATTTTTAACGAACGTTTTTATTAGTGAAAAATATACGTAACTTAAGAATTAACTTACGTAACAAACTTTTATATTATTATATTTTTGATTATATATATGAGGGGGTTGGTCCCCTCGTTAATACCTCGCTCTTCACACTAAATCTTGTTTTGTCCCAATTCTTTAAGAATGACCCCTGAATCAGAAAGGCCGTACAATAAATAGTTGAAATTACTTTAAAAAATTTTAGCATAAAGAGCGAAGTATTTATCTCCTCCTAAATACCTCGCTCTTTATGCTAAAGTGTTTTTAGAACCCCTCATATGCGTAATAATCTCTCTTCGTTTTAATGCTTCTCCTTACTTTCAATTGAAAAAACTTTTTCATGTTTATATTTTCATTGTTTTTTTTTTAATAGTAATGCTAGAAAATCCTGCGCCCTTTTCATTGAATTTCTCTTCCCCCATGAAATATTCCTCCAAGGAAAGATCCTCCCATATAGCCCCCTCCCCTGAATCCCACACCCAAACCAAAAAAATCCCCCTGATAACGTCGGTACACTTCCCAGTAACCATTACTGTATGTAAACATTGGTCAAAGTTTGTAACTTGCAGCCCCTCCCCCAGGGACTGTGGGGCGTAAGTCATCCCCAAAGACATAGTTATTATGGTTTACGACTATGTGGAACAAAATGTCTATCTCAAAATTTTGATCCATTGACTTTGGGAAAAAATGAGCGTGGGAGGGGGCCTAGGTGCCCTCCAATTTTTTTGGTCGCTTAAAATGGCCACTAGAACTTTTCATTTCAGTTAGAATGAGCCCTCTTGCAACACTCTAGGACCACTTGTTCGATATGATAACCCCTGGGAGAAAAAAACAACAAAAAAACAAACAAACAAATAAACACGCACCCGTGATTTGTCTTATGGCAAAAATATGAAATTCCACATTTTTGTAGATTGGACCTTGAAATTTTTTCTATAGGGATCTCTGATACGCTGAATGCGAAGGTGTGATTTTCGTTAAGATCCTATGACTTTTAGGGGGTGTTACCCCCTATTTTCCAAAATAAGGCAAATTTTCTCAGGCTCGTAACTTTGATGACAAAAACTAAATTCGATGAAACTTATATATTTAAAATCAGCATAAAATTCGATTCTTTTGATGTAGCTATTGTTATAAAAACTCCGTTTTTTAGAGTTTAGGTTACTATTGAGCCGGGTCGCTCCTTACTACAGTTCGTTACCACGAACTGTTTGAAACAATCATGGACATAGGCTTTGCATATATGCATATATGCAAATATGCATATATATTTGCATAGGGTGTATGGTTGTATAGGTCCAACTAGAATCCCTTCAAGCAATGTCTGTGTAACATTTATTAATCTGGTTATATTTCCCGTGGCTATAGAGCTATTGCACGGAATTGGAATTATGCTACTGGTAATCGTTACCAGTGCAACATCAAATTTGATATGCAACATCAAAGTATCATTTCTCTCCAAACAAGAGTCAAGAGCTTGTATGGCACTTGTGACGAGGCCAGAAGAGCCAAGAGCTTCTTCACACCAAGTTTCATTTTGATCTCTAAACTCTAAGCGTTTTTCAAGATTTTCGTTTTCCCCCTCCAACTCCCCCCCAATCTCACCAGGTCCGAAGGAAACTTAAAATAAGAGCTCTGAGACACAAGGTCCTTCTAAATATCAATTTTAATTAAGATCCGATAACCTGAACGTAAGTTAAAAATACCTCTTTTTTTCTAATTTTTCCAAATTAACCGTCCTTCCACTCCCCCCAGATGGTCGAATCGGGAAAGCGACTATTTCTAATTTAATCTGGTCAGGTCCCTGATAAGCCTGCCACCTTTCAGCGATCACTATACTGATCACGTACCTAGTTTCAGATCTTCTTCATGTAAAAATTGGAGTGGTCGGGGATTCGAACACGAGACCTCTCGCACCTTAAGCGAGTACCAGACCCCTAGATCACAAGCCATAATTAAGAAAAAAAACCATTTGGTTTATCGGCAAATACGATTCTTCTCAACTATATTCTTCACAACTATATCAACTATAGATGGCGCTGTTGCGCTAGCACAGCTGCAGAGCCCATCTACCAAGTTTAGCTTAATAGTGCCCAATATATGTGTGCTGGTTCGTCAATGGCGTCACCAGTTAAAGCAGTGACTATCCTGACAGTTTTCTGTGCCATCAATATGCAAATTGAGTACAGGAAAGATACTTTATTTGACCTTTCTTCACCTCTGTATACGGTGGCGTCATCTACTTTTTCAAACTTGGTGACTTTTAATCTTCTGACGAAGCCACCAGATGCTGCTACCGTCCCTTTTTTTTAGATGTCAGCACTTTTCACAATAGAGCTACTTCTACGCACGAACCGCCACGCAAGCCGAGTGATATTTTCTTCTTTTTTTTTCGTGTTAGTTTGTTATTTAGCATGTGAAGCAACGCAAATTAGCTGTTAGCTACGATGTTGTTTAAATAAACCTATCTCTCTCTCTCTCTCTCTCTCTCTCTCTCTCTCTCTCTCTCTCTCTCTCTCTCTCTCTCTCTCTCTCCTCTCTCTCTCTCTCTCTCTCTCTCTCTCTCTCTCTCTCTCTCTCTCTCTCTCTCATATTGCTTGCTCACTCCCCCCCCAGAAGGTCGAATTGGGGAAGAGACTATTTTTAATTTAATCTGGTCAGGTTTCTGATACTCCTGCCAGCTTTCATCATCCTAGCTTATCTGGAAGTGCACAAAGTGGCAAAAACAGGACCAACAGACAGAAAGACAGACAGACAGACGGAAAATGTGATCGCTCTATGTCGGTTGGTAAATACCAAGTGCCATAAAAACGAAAAGGCAAGAAAGATATTTCAGGAAAAGCATACTTAATACGAAAACTAATTTTTGAAGCAAATTGTATCAGAACACAAAAATGGCTCTTCACATGTCTTTTCGTTGTTTCTTTTCTAAAGGCTGAAGATAAGCCTCATTTTGGACTCTAATCAGCATGAAAAAACGATTATTTTGATGTATATTTTAGCATCAAAATTCCGTTTTTTAGAGTTTCTTTTACTATTGAGCCGGGTCGCTCCTTACTACAGTTCGTTACCACGAACTGTTTGATTCTTTTAATTGCAATTTTTTAACTTTTTTTTCGAAGATCATACATAGCCAGCGTGGTCATGGGACGTTTCTAGTTGAGCCAGAAGTTATCAGAAAACATAAAAAGAGTTATGACTGTCTTTAAACCTATGAATATCGATCTTTATGCTTACCAAATTCAAGATATTTTTATAAATAAATAGTATTTTTATTGAAAATATTTTTTTTTATAGAGCTTAGCCTTTCATTTAAGCCGAGGGTCTTAAATATAAAGTTTGATTTTCTATTGTTTTTGATAAGAGATTTCTTTATTTCACACTTGCTTCTCTTTAGTTTAAAATTAGTTATGAACACATAGAAGATAAAACTTTTTTCAAATGGACGTTTATTGTTTATTGTTTATAGGTAAAAGCTAATTTAAAAACCACACATACAAAACAAAAGTGTTCTGATAATCTTTAAAGATCACAAAAATAAATCAAACACTAAAAATTAATAATCAGTAACTGACTAATCAAATGTAAATAATATAAATCACAGAAAGGAAAGAATGGCAGGTCTAAAAAACAAGGTTTAAAAAAGAACCATCGGAAAGAATTTCAAGCAGAAAAATAGTTTGGTTAGACTAAACAAGTCTTCTCCACATTGTAGAAAGGAAAAGCCAACTTAAGCGGATTAAATCCAGATAGTTCATGTGTTGCAAATCTGATTAAAATTTGTAATCTATAGAGTAAGGAAAAGTAATAAAAAGTAATATATTTATATACTACTACAACTACTACTACTACTAACAACTCACTGCAGCACCAAGCCGCCCGAGGCCAACACAACTACGCACGCTCCTCCTCCAACCTAATTTATTTAAAGCCTCCCTCTTTACACCCTCCCAGGAGGTTCCCATTTCCTTTAAATCCTTATTTATGACATCCTCCCA
Source organism: Artemia franciscana (assembly GCF_032884065.1). Classification (NCBI taxonomy): domain Eukaryota; kingdom Metazoa; phylum Arthropoda; class Branchiopoda; order Anostraca; family Artemiidae; genus Artemia; species Artemia franciscana. The sequence goes on from NC_088870.1 coordinate 43,540,640, forward strand.
ACCCAGACAAGGACGACCTGCTTTCCGTGTAGCCCCAGACTTGTTGGCCAAAAAGGACAATCTTCGATAATCTGTCATCCTTCATCCGCAGAACGTGGCCTAGCCATCTCAATCTTTCTTTCATTATAGCCCTAGAAAGCGGGATTGAACCACATTTTTCGTACAATCTACTGTTTGAAATACAGTCAGTCAGCCGGGTACCCAGAACAATCCGTAGGCAGTTTCTCTGGAAAACATCTAGTAAATTTTCATTTGCTTTTCAGAGCGCCAATGCTTCAGAGCCATATTTGACCACTGTCATCACTGTAGCTTCCAATATTCTAATCTTAGTTTGCAGACTTATCTTTCTATCCTTCCAAACTTTTTTTAACTGTGAAAAAACACCCTGAGCCTTAGCTATTCTACTTTTAACATCTTCACTGCTCCCACCATCTTTGTTAATAATACTACCAAGGTAACTGAAGCTCCCAACCTGATCAATCTTTTCGTTACCTAATGTCACCTGTTCATCTTCACTAAGGTTCCTAGCCTTAGTGACTTAGTCTTCTTAACATTAATTTTCAAGCCTATTTTAGCACCCTGAACTCGCAAAACCTCTAAAAATTCATTCATTTTGCTCACACTTTCATCTAATATGCTTAAATCATCAGCATAATCTAAGTCCAGGAGCGTTTTTCCTCCCCATTTGATTCCGTGGTCTCCAATTGCCTTTCCTGTGCTCCTTAAGACGAGGTCCATCAAAATGATCCATATGAAGGGGGATAGAACACAACCCTGCTTAACTCCTGATTTAATACAAAACCAGTTGCTAACCTCATTTCCTACCTTAACCGAAGCAGTATTATTCTCGTACATAGCACAAATCACTTTAACAGCTTGCTGATAATACAGCTGCTTTTGTGAGCGGTAAATCTTTAAATTAGCTTCAAATATATATTTCTCATGCATACATTCGTATTTTGAAATGGATTGATGACAATAGACTTGTGCTTGATAAGAAAAAACCGAACTTACAATTCATTGTAGATTTGGGTACAGGTTTCCAAAACTAACATTTGCATTATGCTTGAGCACTACTACTAATAATAATAACTGACCGCAGCACCAAGCTGCCTGTGGCCAACACAGTTACGCACGCTCCTCCTCCAACCAAATCTTTTTAGGACCTCCCTCATTACACCCTCCCAGGAAGTTCTCGTTTCATTAAAATTTTATTTATGACATCCTCCCATCCCAGACGAGGACGACCTGTTTTCCGTCGCTTGAAAAAGGTTTATCGTACATTGAAAGAGTGAGAATTATTCGTTTTCTAGTATGGTTGTCGACGAGAATCTTCCATGGAAGGGTCACATCAATATTTTTCGCGCGAAAGCTTCATGGGGTGGTGGCATTATGAATCAGTTGAAAAATATAATTCCCTACTCTGCCCTTCAGTTAGTTTATTTTACTTTAGTTCAATCTCATTTGGACTATAAGGGATTGGTTTACCTAAAGGCGTTTAAGTCTAATCTTATTCAACTTTCAAAAGATACAAAAAAGAGTGTGCTTAAGTCCTTTCTACCGTTTCCTTCCCTTTGGCCAAATAAATCGATGGCAAAATCGTTACATAATATTGTGGATATTCTCCCGGCGAGTCTTAGTGTCTAGTCTTCTTTAATTCTGTTTAAAGTTAAATTCAACCGTGGAGATCTTCCTAAATATTCTTTATCAAATGAACCTGTTCTTTCTGTCCCAAAATGTTCGTCTCTACTCAATCTGAGTCTCGTTCATTAATCCCTTTGCCAAAATGTGAGAGGTCAAGATTTACAGTGCGGTTCCTTTGATTTGGTCAACCCTTGTTGCATCTATAGATGTAATGTTGTCACATAATGCGATAATTAATTTTCAAAATATGTTCCAGACTCTAGACCACCCTTGGGTGACTCATCAGAGTATATTTTAAATTAGAAATAATGTTTAATAGGTGAATGTTATGTGTATTAAATCTGTTGTATATATTTGAGTTAAACTGCATTCTGCTGTTTTTTCTTTTTTTATTTAATAGTTGAATTTTGAGCTGTTTAACCTGTTGTATATTTTTTGTTAAATTGTATTTTGCTAATTTTTTTACTCGTAATCTGCTCCCTATTGTGTTTGTTCAGTTTTGGCAGACAACAAATAGGTAGGATAACAAAAGGAGTAATTTCCAATAACCAGCAAAATTCTCAGGGGTAATTGTTTCAAATCAATGGTCTTAGACAATAGGGAGAGGTATCATAACATTAAATCTTGGCTCCGAATGTTCCTCATTCAATGCTTTAGAAATTAAGCGCCTATTTTGGTGAAGGGCTCCTTTGATTTGGTCAACGCTTGTTGCATCTATAGATGTAACGTCACATACTATAAGGTCATCTACTAAAATGTCATCTATATCACATACTGCCATTAAATCTCGGCTCCGAATGTCGCTCATTCAATGCTTTGGAAATTAAAAGTATATTTTGATGAAAGGTCCCTTTGATTTGGTGAACTCTTGTTGCATCTATAGATGTAATGTCACATACTATAAGGTCATCAACTAAAATGTCATCTATATCACATACTGCCATTAGATCTTGGCTCCGACTGTTGCTCATTCAATACTTTACAAATTAAAAGCCTATTTTGGTGAAAGGTCAACGCTTGTTGCATCTATACATGTAATGTCACATACTATAAGGTCATCTACTAAAATGTCATCTATATCACATACTGCCATCAGATCTCGGCTCCGGATGTCGCTCATTCAATGCTTTAGAAATTAAAAGCATATTTTGATGAAAGGTCCCTTTGATTTGGTGAACTCTTGTTGCATCTATAGATGTAATGTCACATACTATAAAGTCATCAACTAAAATGTCATCTATATCACATACTGCCATTAGATCTTGGCTCCGAATGTTGCTCATTCAATACTTTAAAAATTAAAAGCCTATTTTTGTGAAAGGTCAACGCTTGTTGCATCTATACATGTAATGTCACATACTATAAGGTCACCTACTAAAATGTCATCTATATCACATACTGCCATTAGATCTCGGTTTCGAATGTTGCTAATTCAATGCTTTAGAAATTAAAAGCATATTTTGGTGAAAGATAGTGTCTTGAATTTATTATTTTGTGATTGCTTGGATGTGATCTTTCTGCCCCCCCCCCCCCCTGCCCACTCTAGCCTGATAATTGGTATTACTAAGCTAGTATTGTCTCAAATGGACGTCTGTGGTGGTAGGTTGGAGTGGCAAGTCAATTTTATATCTTTGATAACACAGGCAAGAATAGCTGTGTTTGTTTTAGTAATATGGTGTATCGTTTTTTTTTCTCGTTGGTATACGAGCTCTGCATCCCGCCAAGGGAAAAAAATGTATAAAATTGTGCAATTTATTGCTATAACATTAAAGAACCTTTAACTTAATAGATGAATCTATTCCAAGCAGATCAAACACAAGTTGTTTATTCAAATAAAAATATGAAAATTGAAACATGCTATGAAATTCAACCAAGAAATTAAAGTAAATAAACAGTGTTGCAACCCCTAATAATTAAGGTAAATACTAAGTAGAAAATACGACAAAAAAAAACACTAAAAAATTCAGTTACGAAACATGTTATAAATATTATGAGTGAAAAAGAGAGGGATAAAATCGAAATTTATATAAAATAAATTTTATACCCTTATAAATCTAATACGCCCTTAGTTACTTCACAGCCGTTAGTTGTCAACTTTAACGTCTGTAGTTAATGTAAATTTACTATGATTTACTACTTTGAACAGGGATGGATACATAAATAGTGTTGAGGAAGGTGCACCAACATAACTTGAGCCCTTTCGCTAGTGTTTTTCACCCCTACACCCCTGTAGTGAGTTAAAACTCTCGAACTTGGGATGGAAAGAAATATGCCCCTAAAATAACCTCTTGGATCCTCTCCTAGAATGTATTTTGAATCACTTTACATGTTATATTCCTCAATTGCTTATGTCTAGATTTGGCTTAGTTCTAGCCTCTTTAGTGTTTTTACTAATTTAACCCGCTTTAAAAGAAGGCAAATTTACAGGAAAAAAATATAGTTTCAGTAGTTTAATACGTAGAAAAAACTTTGAAAAGTATTTATGACTGAATCCCCTCCCCTGTAAGGAAATCCAGAGTACGGTCCTGATATTCACAAATACTTAAACAGAGAAAAAAAGCACTATATCTATATATTTTATAAATTACAGAGAACTTTATTGAGCAACTGTAGCAGACCCTTAATGATACCTTGTTTGATGGGATATTTCAAAGTTTTTTTTTAAATAGAATAACAATCAGAAGACTTGAGAGAGAAATTAGAATTAAAAGCTATACAAGTAATCCCAGACTCCATTTCTAGTTAAATAATTAACTAGGTAACATTTCCAGGTAGATGAGACCCAAAACATAAAACATCATAAAATAGATAATTCATTCAATATCTAAACTTCAATCTCGCCCCTTATGTTCTAGCACGCACTGGTACGTTGGCCTAACTAAGGCAGGGAAGTCAGGAGGGTGTTAAACCCCTTCAACCTGTTTCAACCCACCACTAAATTTCATTCTCAATGGGGAAATATATAAAATGAGAAGGTTAGTCCATTAGGAGGGGAATTACAGCCCAATCTAAGATTTCTCTTTACACCAACGCACACGTGGTATGCAAATTATTAAAACGTAAATAAACATATACAACATAAATAAACTCTACAATGAACAGCTTTAGGGCTACAAGATAAAAAAAAACTCTTGGGCTACAAAACTTAGGGAAACAACATAAATACACTCTACAATCAAAAGTAGTTTTTCTGTTTTAGGGTTATAAGAAGAGTACAACATATCCTGACCTCTCTTTAAGAACCTTCAAGCGTACTTTAAAAATTTGTCATTCTATCTTTAATGGTATATGCTAACACTATCCGGCACTTTACTCCACAAAATGGAGTATTTCACCAGGAATTTAAAATACCTACTTTGCATATTTTACTCTTCTTCTAAAGGTTGCTGAAAGATACTTGAATATACAGTAAATTAAGAAAAACATGTCTTTTTTTCTTTAAAAAAAGTGATTTTTTCTTCTAAGCAGAACAGGCCAACAAAAAAACAAGTAAAAGAACCAAAATCATGGACATACTGCATAAGAGTAAATGTTTTTATCTTCGGAATACCTTTTTTTGTTAACGAAAAATATATAAAAGATACAGAGAAGCAAATAAGATTAATATATTCACATACTTGTACTGGGAGGACCTAGACAACAAAGCAGCCAATCAGATTAAAGCAGCCAATCAGATAATCAGAACCACTTGGTGATTCTTTTTAACCTTGGGCAATAAAATTTTCAATAAAAACTAACTTTGTTAATTTAATCTATTAATTAGCCCAGGAATCTATTTTTAATTAACATAACTTAAACCAGCTGTCGGCTCTAATGTAAGATTTGCTGTGGTTTGAATACACTTTTCAAAAATAACCCTCACTTCCGAATAGAACATTCCCTAAAGTGCACGCACTCGAATAAGAGTCCACTCGATAAAACAGTTCACGCTTTTCAGCATCAGTAACAAGCTTGTTCCACAAATCATTGCGTCTCAATGTCGCCATATGGCCGCAGATGATTAAACAATGTTTTGCACGGGTTAAGGCAACATTGAACTTCTCAGGTTCAGAGAAGGATCCAATTCCTTTCTTGCTGTCCCTTGTAGCGGATATTACGATGGCATGCTTTTCTCTACCTTGAAAACCCTTGACAATGTCCACTTGAACACTTTTTGCACCACTGCAATCACTAAAACAAAAAACACACGTAAGAACAATGTTCTGATAAACACGGGTGCTAGCAGAAGGTGGCTTATACCCTCCAGCCCCTCTTAATGCCTAAAAAAAACATGAAAGTACGAAACTGTGTGCTATCCAGATAAAATTCGCTTTTACAGTAAGAAGAACCTCTGGCTCTATCTTATGGGCGTAGCTAGAAATTTGCGCCACCTAGAAAACACATAGCCTTGTAAAACAGTAACATGTCAAAGCTTAATGTAATGCTGCGTTTTAGTTTAGCACGGTAATTATTTCCTTAATACCTACTTGCCCCCCCCCCCCCCCTGTTGAAGAAAGGATGGGTGAAGTAAAAGAAGAAACGTCATTACGCTATATATGAGCTTTTACTAATAGGCATCTTTGTGCCCACAGTGACCTAACTCGTTTACTTAATTTTTTTTTTTCTTTTTGTGAAATGTTTGTGTTGTTTCTTTTATACTCCCGTTTTAACTCCTAGTTTTCTATGATATATTTATCTTGTTAACGGTGTCTTTTCTTAGTTTGTGTTTAATACTCCATTGTTTTTTTTAAGTGGGCAAATAACTAAATATATATTAAACTGAACCAGATAGATAATTCTCAATGGAAGTAATTTGGTGGGCGGGACCAAACTAGGGTAGGCTGCAAGATTTTTTTACAGGTCGAGATTTGAGACTGTGGAACAGAATTGACGATGTGAATGACACAAAGAGCATCGACTGAAGTAGGGATTCAGGAAATTTTGTATAGAGTTCCTCAAGGTTGGATATACAAGACGAAAATTGCTGAGTTGAATTATTTTCAATAGGATGTTCTAACCCGTATGAAAATACAGATATTAAGATGGATATAGATATTTACAGGGGTGTAGCTACAGAATTTTTGTTGGGTATTGTAGTAGGGGCTATTCGACCGGTAGCGCAGAAAAGTAGCTATTAAGAAACACGCTACAAGGTGAATGTAAAAACATTACGCAATACATTATAAACAATAGACACACATTAAATAATATTAGACATAAGTGCTAGTGCTTTGCTTTTACTTAAATTGTTAGAAATGAGCTGTTGCAGACGACATTAGTATATCGAAAACAATGTTTTGTGTGGGCAAAGGTGAATTTTGTATACATTCGGCTTTTTTTTAGTCAGATTCACCATTAATACTGCAGTACATATCTATCATCCATTTCACCCAATCCCCACACCCAGTACATGCGCAATCTCAAAATTGAATCAATCTCTATTATAATAGCCTGGTTATACCGGGCTATAAGATTTAATTTGTTGTGCTAAACTTATAATATACATGAATTAATATTATTTATTATTTTTGTTTAATTGTTTATTTGTGGGTTCAGAGATTTATATTAGTAAATAGCATTAATAGCAACGGACCACATAAAGCCAAAACAAAAATCATAGGCAGCGCAATAGTACTGTCTAAGTAAAGATACAGGATAAGTCAAATTGACTTATTGAGTTGATAAACATTACCCTACTTACCTTACTCAGTGTGACTTACCTTTCTAGGTTACGTATAGCTTGCGTACGAGTTCAAGGACAGCTTGTGAAGAATAAGATTATTGGTTTTTTTCCAATTAAATCTAAAATCTCGCAATATGGAAAAATTTCGCCTTAAAAAAGCTGAAACAATCAAATTTTAATCGTAAATTTTTTTATGGAAAAATTTTTATGGGAAAAATGTAAAAACTTGACATTGTTTTCCAAGCTCATTGCATAATTTAAATACTATATATAAACTATGCAAAAATTTTCAAAACAAATGAAAATGATTGCAATTTTTAGCACAAAGCCTAAATTTAATATTTTGAGCTAAATAAAGATCAATCTTAAATCAATATATAAATACTCAAATAAGATACATAAATCAACAAGAAATATATAAATACTATTATTTGAAATATTTAATTATTATTACATGTATAAGATTGCTACATAAATACCATTAAAAATACATTTTATTACTCCTTGTTTTTACTCTTTTAATACCTTGCTACCCACACTCCATGCTTCACAGCCTATGAAAGCATTTGTTAAGTTTGCAGTGCCTACAGTCGAAGTTCAAGTTAGGTTAAGTAAGGTCAAGTCCAAGTTACAAGGAAATTCTCACCGGGATTGTAGCTCCTTCAGAACTGAAAATTTGTGTCTATGTGATGGAGTAATGACGCCAATCGTTTCCAAGTCATCTACTGTAGCTAACATTTCCACCAATCGGGCAGTCAAATATGCTACGGGCTTGTTCAATGGATACCTGCAAAATTTTAATCAACAGTTTATTCTCAAGGTCATTTGGCTTAACATTACTACTACTACTACTACTACTACTACTACTACTACTACTACTACTACTACTACTACTACTACTACTACTACTACTACTACTACTACTACTACTACTACTACTACTACACTACCACTACCACTACCACTACCACTACCACTACCACTACCACTACCACTACCACTACTACCACTACTACTACTACTACTACTACTACTACTACTACTACTACTACTACTACTACTACTACTACTACTACTACTACTACTACTACTACTACTACTACTACTACTACTACTACTACTACTACTACTACTACTACTACTACTACTACTACTACTACTACTACTACTACTACTACTACTACTACTACTACTACTACTACTACTACTACTACTACTACTACTACTACTACTACTACTACTACTACTACTACTACTACTACTACTACTACTACTACTACTACTACTACTACTACTACTACTACTACTACTACTACTACTACTACTACTACTACTACTACTACTACTACTACTACTACTACTACTACTACTACTACTACTACTACTACTACTACTACTACTACTACTACTACTACTACTACTACTATAATAATAATAATAACTCACTGCAGCACCAAGCCGCCTGAGGCCAACACAGCTACGCACGCTCCTCCTCCAGCCTAATCTATATAAAGCCTCCCTCTTTACAACCTCCCAGGAAGTTCCCATTTCCTTTAAATCTTTATTTATGGCATCCTCCCAACCCAGACAAGGACGACCTGCTTTCCGTGTAACGGTTGGCCAAAAAGGACAATCTTCGGTAATCATTCATCCGTAGAACGTGGCCTAGCCATCTCAACCTTTCTTTCATTATAGCCCTAGAAAACAGGATTGAACCACACTTTTCGTACAACCTACTGTTTGACTACTACTACTTCGTACTACTACTACTACTACTACTACTACTACTACTACTACTACTACTACTACTACTACTACTACTACTACTACTACTACTACTACTACTACTACTACTACTACTACTAATAATAATAATAATAATAATAATAACTCACTGCAGCACCAAGCCGCCTGAGGCCAACACAGCTACGCACGCTCCTCCTCCAGCCTAATCTATATAAAGCCTCCCTCTTTACAACCTCCCAGGAAGTTCCCATTTCCTTTAAATCTTTATTTATGACATCCTCCCAACCCAGACAAGGACGACCTGCTTTCCGTGTAACGGTTGGCCAAAAAGGACAATCTTCGGTAATCTTTCATCCGTAGAACGTGGCCTAGCCATCTCAACCTTTCTTTCATTATAGCCCTAGAAAACGGGATTGAACCACACTTTTCGTACAACCTACTGTTTGAAATACGGTTGAAACAATGTTTGAAATACTGTTTGAAACAATCTGAACATAAAATCATCAATATTAATAAAATCGTTTAACTACAACAGCTTTAACTAATAATAACCCTTCACTTCGAGATTCAGAAAAATTTAGAGAGATCTTAATATAAGATAAATTATACAATATATTATCTTATTGCGAAAACTGCCATTTTGAGAAAGAAAAAAAAATTCCAGCGAAGAAAGATATTCTTAAAAGCCCAAGTAAAAGCTAGTAGACTAATGCAATACAGACTTAATAAAAGATAAAAAGAAAATATTAATTAATTTTCTTGAGGAAAATATTCTACTTCAATATTCTTTTAAATTTCGTTCAATGTTGCAAATTTATTAAACATTGAAAGACTCATTTCTTATATAATCGTTATTTTAAGGTCAAACTATTCGCGGTGACGAAGAGTAAGTAAAGAGCAACCTATTTCAATAGGAACAAAAACTTTAGATCACGAGATTCCTCAAGCTGGCTATATCGATTGTTTGAAGTTTAAACAGTTTTTAGATTCCCAAATGTTGAAGCTAATGGTCATTAACTTGTCCATATCGGATGGCAGGGGTTAAGTAAGGTATAATTGAGCGGAAGTTAAAAATTACAGCACCAGCCTCTAATAAGTAGAAAAAATTAGAAATATCAGGTCCTTGCTGGAGGATGGAAAACCATAGAGGTGAGTATTCCCTTAAGACGGCCCAAGCTGCAGCTTCAGTGTTTCTATTCCCTATATTCATTGATACAATGCCAAGACAATCAATATTGTTTAGCGTCTTCATATTTCAGCAGCTATCTGAGATTTGACAGAAAATAAATAAACACTATAAGAATTATTCAAAGGTTTTGAACAATTCCCTGAATGGCAGCGCTAAAAAGCGACCTTATGTAGCGGCATGGTTTGTACAGCCAGCGTTGTCAGGGAAAGTTGAACTGATAAATGCCCAACAATGATTATATAGACTTAAAATCTAAATATGATTCTGGTTCCAAGAATCCATACCACAACCACTCAGAAAAAGTACGTCAACCAGATATCCTAATGGCTTTTACTGCAGTGTTAAAAAGGGGCTGGTTATAGCCATGCCATGAAGCTATCTGTGACAATAGTGGTCCGTGTTGGCAGAAAGTATTGCCATATTTGTAAAAAACAATTTTTGAATTAGTTTTTTTTATTTTTCAATTTTTGCCTTATTCTGTAACTTATCTTTGATTAACATAATGTTCTGAATAAGCTCACTTTTAACAGGCAACATTCATGAAAATGAATGTTTTTTCGGAAGGGGGGGGGGAGAGGTATATTTCACGCTGAGGAATTTTTCATGAAAGAATTTTTTGTTTGTGAGGGTTTCCACGGAGGGGTTGCAGATTTCCTGGCATGTTTGAAAAGCAATCAAAAATTAAGTAATTTTTTAGTTAAAAGTAAGATTTAACATTAAAACTTGAAAGCAACAGAAATTTTTCCATATATGAGGGAGGCTTACGTCTCCTCAACCCTTAATTATTTATGCTAGTTTGACTTTTTCTTTCAATTCTTTAAGAAGACTCCTGAAGCCCAATGTCCGTTTATTTGGAAAAGAAGCTTTTTTAAAAACCTAATAACTAAAAAACTTTAGCGTACAAAGTGAGAGATTGAGGAGGGGACAGTCCCCTAATATAAGGAATTATTTCTATTCCTTCTAAGTTTTAATATCACTCATTATTTTCAGTTGAAAAACTAGCTTTTTAACACAGCAATATATTTACACACAAATCATAAATATGAAAATTGGAAATGATTTTTTTTTTCTGTTTTGCAACTTCAAAGCTTTTTTCAGCAACGAATATTTATATAAAGACTTAATATGAAATATTGTATTTTTTCTGGGGGAGAACCCCCTTTTTTCTAGCCCGCTTGTTTCAGCAAACCTGCTCTCACCCTTTTTGTTTATCTTTTTCTCTCCTCATTTTTATTTTAGAGGTACAAGAAAAAAATTAGTGCGTTCGTACACCGCCGGTGGTTATAAAAACGAATACAGACTTATATTCTTATGCACAAATTTAGGCTTAGCCTCGCCACAAATAATTCAACAGAAGTCATAGAGTGTCTACATCTTAAAAAGATTTTACACAAATTACGTAGAACAGATCCCGCTTTTTCTTTTTATGGACAAGATGTCTGGAAGAGTCCATAGTCATAATTGTCTCTTCTTAGCATTTTTATTGCCTCTCTTTTCCTTATTATACTTCTCCTTATTGTCTCACCTTTCCATGGAAGAAAACAAAAGGATACGATATCGCCCAATAATACGAATCGCTTCAAATCTAAGATAAATTATAGTCCCAGTAATAGCTACAACCTACTTAAGTAAGAAAAATATAGCAATGCTCACAACTTCGAAGACCACACTGCCTTTCCATGACGAAAGTAAAACAGTTCAAAATAGGGATGAAACCTTTTAATTGACAGCAAACAGATATAAAATTATTTAACTGGATATTTCGAACACATATACAGTGTTCATCATCAGCAGTAAAACTAAAAGACATGAATAAAAATAAGCAAAATTTATACCTAATAAACTAATTACATATAGTTTATTGCTCTTATTTTTTTCAATGCAACAGCCGAGCCAAATCTCTTTGACCTTTTCAGAACCGATAGTCCCAGTAATAGCTACAACCTAGTTAAGTAAGAAAAATAGAGCAGTGTTCTATCCGAGCTTTATTAGTGGTATTCACCTTATTATCGTTCATGCATAAAACTGAAAAATCCTTAAACTGTCGGTCAATTAAGACTAGACCTAATAACAATTACGGTGGGCTTTCAGCTGTTAAGAAAAACTTGTATACGTCTCTTTCATTGGCATTCACTCGCTAAAGCCTTAAATGTAAATTTTAACAAAATTGTTGGTAAAGTTACTAACTTTGTCTGAGAACAATCAATGTCAGTTTTTGTAGTTCAGAGCTTGTCACTTCATTTTAAAACTGTTTCAACGTGGAGTAATGGCGGAAATTTTGATTTCTAATACAAATGATTAAACGGATAAAAAGTGTCACTGTGTCATTCGAAACGTATGGTGGAATATATTCTACGAATTCAAAAATACATTTTTGGTGTTTTCTTTAAATAAAATAATTCATTAAAATTCGTTGCCTTCCTTTATTTTCGTGAATTTGTGTCCCTGGAAACTTAAAATTGCTAATAGGGAGACCAACATAGTGTAACTTGGCATGAGAAAACCGTCAAAGCCTCATTCACGCCAATTACATCACTATCATCCCAATGCATAAATAAACCCTTAAAGCAAAACTGCTGGGAAAGGCCAGAGGATACCAAAAAGTATCACTATGCTGGACAAAACATCTGGGTATTGTAATTTAAATGATTTCAAACGTTGAATTAGTTCTTCTTTTGATAATTTTTTCATTGTAATTTTCGTTTTAGCTTGTTTTGTAGCTCCAAAAGCGTGCTACCAGGCACGCTTGCCCCCTCTAGCCCCCTCCCCACTAGATCCAACCCTGATGTTAATATTAACAATAAACTAGGCATCCAAAATTACTATCTCACGCCTTGGCGATTTTCACACATTGGTACAGATCCAGGTATACCTGCCATGTACATCAGATCCTTTTTTTTTGGGGGGGGGTGCCCAAAAATTCCCTTTAATCTGAATATATACCAATGCCTTCTGCTGATAAAGTTTTAAAAACATTTCTAAAGTTAGGAATAGGGCGCATACACGGCAAAATAAAAAATATCTTCGGGCAATTGTCAGCCCAACAAGCAGCAATTCATCTAGAAAAGAAACATATTTTGAGAGGGAGCTACTGAAGCAGGTCAAGTGTGGCATCTACATGCGTCAACTTTGGTAGATATTGACCCATCACCTCTGAATGCAAAGTTCTCTTAACTTTTTGACTTGGTAAATCAAACAGTTCGTGGTAACGAACTGTAGTAAGGAGCGACCCGGCTCAATAGTAACCGAAACTCTAAAAAACGAAATTTTTATAAAAATAGTTACACCAAAAGAATTGAATTTTTATGCTGATTTGAAATATATAAGTTTCATTAAGTTTAGGCTGAATCGTCAGAAGTTACGAGCCTGAGAAAATTTCCCTTATTTTAGAAAATAGGGGGAAACACCCCTTAAAGGTCATCGAATTTTAACGAAAATCACACCATTAGATTCAGCGTATCACAGATCCCTAGAGTAGAAGTTTCAAGCTTCTATCTACAAAAATGTGGAATTTTACATTTTTTGCCATAAGACAGATCACGGATGCATGTTTATTTGTTGTTTTTTTTTGTTTTTTTTCCAGGGATGATCGTATCGACCCAGTGGTCCTAGAATGTCGTGTGAGAGCTCATTCTAACAGAAATTAAAAGTTCTAGTGCCCTTTTTAAAGGACCAAAAAAATTGGAGGGCACCTAGGCCCCCTGCCACGCTCATTTGTTGTGAAAAGAATGAAATTCATGTAAAAAGAATTTTTTCAAAATTCTGAGATAGCCATTTTATTCAGCATAGTCGAAAAACCTAATAACTTTGTCGTTGGGGACGACTTACTCTCCCACAGTCCCCATGGGAGGGGCTGCAAGTTACAAACTTTGACCAGTGTTTACACATAGTAATGGTTATTTGGAAGTGTATAGACGCTTTCAGGGGGATTTTTTTTTGTTTGGGGGGATGGATTGAGGGGAGAGGTTATACGGGGGGAACTTTCCATGGAGGAATTTGTCATGGGGGAAGAGAATTTCCATGAAGGGGCGCAGGATTTTTTAGCATTTTTTTAAAGAGCAATGAAAAAATAAATATGAAAAGGTTTTTCAACTGAAAGTAAGGAGCGGCATTAAAATCTGAAACGAACAGTAATTATTACGCACATGATGGGGTTTACCTCCCCCTAATACCTCACTCTTTACGCTAAAGTAATTTTATTGATTTCAACTATTTATTCTACGGCCTTTGTGATTCAAGGGTCATTCTTAAGGAATTGGGCCAAAATTTAAGCTTTAGTGCAAAGAGCGAGGTATTGACGAGGGGGAGAACCCCCTCATATACGTAATAAAAACATACGAATTTAGAAGCTCGTTACGTAATTCAATTCGTAAGTTACGTGCATTTTTACTAATAAAAACGTTTGTAAAATTAAAAGTTCTAGTTGCCTTTTTTAGTAACCAACAAATTGGAGGGTAACTAGGCCTACTCCCCCGCTCCTTTTTTTACGAGAACTACGAACTACGAGAAAGCCATTTAGCCAAAAATTAATCTGCAAATTTCCTTTTAATTATTCATGTGCAGAGAGCCAAAGTCAAAACATGCATTAATTCAAAAACGTTCAGAAATTAAATAAAAAAAAACAAGTTTTTTTAACTGAAAGTAAGGAGCGACATTAAAACTTAAAAAGAACAGAAATTACTCCGTATATGAAAGGGGCTGTTATCTCCTCAACGCCCCGCTTTTTACGCTAAAATTTTTTACTGTTTTAAAAAGTAGAGCTGAAAGAAAGAGACAAACTTTCTAGTTTCCTTTTTAAGTAACCAAAATTTGGAGGGCAACTAGGCCTCCTCCCCCGCTCCCTTTTTGTCAAAATTGTCGGATCAAAACTATGAAAATGCTATCTAGCAAAAAAAAAATTGCAAATTTCGTTTTAAATATTCATGTGTGAAGAGCCAAAACCAAAACAGGCATTAATTCAAAAACGTTCAGAAACTAAATTAAAAAAAAAAAGTTTTTTTTTACTGAAAGTAAGGAGTGACATTAAAACTTAAGACCAACAGAAATTACTCCGTATATGGGCTGTTTCTTCCTCAACGCCCCACTCATTACGCTAAAGTTATCTTTACTATTTTAAAAAGTAGAGATGAAAGAAAGAGTCAAACGTTTGCGTAAAGAGCGGGGCGTTGAGGAGGGAACAGCCCCTTTCATATACGAAGTAATTTCTATTCGTTTTAAGTTTTAAAGTCGCTCCTTACTTCCAATTAAAAAAATTTGTTTTTTTTTTAAATTTAATTCCCAAAAAGAACTACACCTTCATAGGAAACCTACACTTTCTTCAGCTGCTTTTTTTTGCGTTACTACTGAAAATACCATAACCGTGTTTGGATTTTTAAAAAATTAAAATTGAATACCTAATTTTTTCATTCTTTCATTCCTAATTTCATTCTTTCGGGCCTTGTTACTTTAGAAGGACAAAACACCCTAGAAACCACACACCATATATACCATAACAGATAACTGAACACCAGGTTAAGTTTTTACTACACTAATTCAAACAATCACATTTTATTCTTTCGGGCCTTGTTACTTTAGAAGGACAAAAAACCCTAGATACCACACACCAGATATGCCATACAACAGATAACTGAACAGCAAGTTAAGTTTTACTACATTAATTCAAACTATCAGATTTCATTCTTTCGGGCCTTGTTACTTTAGAAGGACAAAAAACCCTAGATACCACACACCAGATATCCATATAACAGATAACTGAACACAAGGTTAAGTTTTTACTACACTAATTCAAAAAATCAGATATCATTTTCACTGGCCATGGTGTTATAAGTAAACAGTGTTGAAGAAAATATCAGTACAAATCAAAACTTACATTCCGTCTATATTCTCTAAACGGTCAGCCACATCTATAACAATGTATGGACGGACTCCGAGCGGTTTGTCTGTCCTGGTTCCGTTTGATATATTGCCATTGTAAAACATTCTGGAGGGGAAATACGAAATTGCAGGATGCATTCTGAAAAGAAAAAGAAGATATTATTCCTGAACGGTTATCTATAGCATGAAAAAAGGCGAATTCATACATATTTTTTTATTGAGCCGAAGTATAGAATAGCAAAAAAAATTAAATTAAGTGAATAAACTAAATAAAAATAAGATAATAAATAAAGTAAATAAGTAAATAATAAGAAAATAAAGTCAAGTAAAAAAAATGAAAAATAAAGTAAAGTAAAAATAAAGTAAAGTAAAATAAAGTAAATAAAGTAAAAAGTAAAGTAAATAAAGTAACTAAAAGTAAATAAAGCATTATTGATGTAAAGAAAACAAACAACATAATTGATACAAGCCAGAACAAAAGAAAAGTGAGTAGTCAATCTTTAATTTATTTAATTTTTTTATATTATAAAATATAATTTAATAATTATAAAATATAATTTAATAATTATAAAATATAATTATTTTATTTTATAAATTAATTTGTTTTATTTAATTATTAATCTTTAATTTATCAAAAGGTTGATCAAATTGACAGTTTGTTTTTCTCTATCTTTTTGTTGGCCACCTATTACAACCTGGGGAAAGGTGGAATATTACTACCACAAACAAAAAATCTTGAATTATGCTTGGTACTTACACCGTAGCCATATAAGGGTTTTCTGAACTAAACCACATCTTGGGTAAATTTCTCAATTAGTTTCTACAATATAATAATAGCAATGGTTTAATTATCACCCAAAACATGAAACAGCGCTGTAACCAAGGTCATATCAAACAAAGATTTTGGGAGGAGGGCTCGAACTTAATTGATGAATCTGTACTTAATTGATGAAATTTATAATTAGCATATAAGAAAGGCTCTGTAAAATTAAACAGCGGGGTCAATTCAAAAAAATGGGGTGAAGGAGCTAAAAGCGCAACTTGGGGAACAGATTTTGTTGCTTTTTTAACTTTTCCAACAAAAGAGGCAAAAAAGCTATTTTTACGTGAAAATCCCGAAAAAATATTTTTTCAAAATCTATTGGGACAAAAAATCTTTGGGGCAATGCTCACTTCCTACCCCCCCCCCCTTTATGACTCTGTTAACAGTGAAGTGGCGATTACAAAGCCCAATTCACCTAAATACACTGTCAAAATCCGGTAGCTAATGGTTCATATTGGTAAAAGTTGATAGCGAGATATGTGCTTCGCGGCACACATACCTGCCACGAATTAAAATTTGCACATTATCATTTCGAGATTTTTATGAGAAACAGACGATAGTTGGATAGGTACACCAAAAAAGTCCCTACCTATATTCAACAAATAAAATAATTACGGAGGGCGAACTTACGAGTTTACCGAAAAAAATTTAATACAAGGTCGAAAGGAGGGAAATGCTAGAAATGGAAAGGGGAGAAAGCTAGAAATGGAATCAGCAGCTTTTTTTAAGTGATGAATTGTAAACATTAGGAAGATAAAACATTGATAATACCAACAAAAAGATTGTAGCAGGGACAAGAGCACCACTAGAAAAATTCAGAAGGTGTTGAGGAGAATACAACCAGGAGTTTTTAGTTTTGTCTCAACTTCAAGGAGAATATTTCTCATTTTCCTATTTTATTATATATTTTTTCAAAGTCTTTCCTTTCCCATGAGGTGCCATCATTACCATGGCTCCTCCCCTACAGTGGACATGAGAAAGAGGATGGGAATAACCCCAGAAAAGTGAATGATTTATAATAAGATTAAATTTTAAGATTAAGTTTTTCTTAGCGCGGCAGCATTTTGTAGAAGATGTGTTTTGGTTTTGTATGAGAAGAAAATGAAAATAATCAAAATATAATAATTTCAGCTGAATGACATAAATTTTCACAGTACTGAAAATATTCAGTACAATAGAAATGGTAACCCCAATTTTCGTAGAGATTGCAAAAGATCTTATGACAGTAATTTGTCGCAAAAATCTTTTCGATTCATTTACAGCTAAAAATTGCGTTTTTCTTGTTTTACTGTTTAACGTCGATACTAATAGCCTACAAAGATAATAATAGCCACTAGATACGAATAGCTAAAACTTTGCTGCTAGAAATAGGCAATTGGCAGTTTGGTAAAATTGGATGTTGCTTAATCCTCTCTTTGTTCGACAGTATCAAGAACAAAATACGATAAAAATAAAAAAATCTAGAACCATCATTCTATAAATGTAAACTAAATATTGCACACTAAAACAAAAAAGAGGGAAATAAAAATCTACAAACCAAAGAAAAACATGCGCGAGGAAGAAGTTTCAAGCTAGAGCGGAGACTTTTCGTATTGCTATTTAATTTAGCCTCATTCAAAGCTGCACATTGGTTCGTGGAAATTTCATTAAAACTCTTTATATTAGCAAAACATAAAAAAAAAACTGAGGAAACCATATACCCAAGGCATGGCATTATTTCACAAACTTTAATGTCTTTGGAATTCTTATCTTCCTTGATGGTGACGTCTGTAGGGGGAGGGGAGGAGGTGGAGGGTAATTTTGAAGAATACTTTTTGTGGAAAATTTTCATTAAAAATAACTCTTATGGTATTTCGATAGAAAATATGGTACTTATATGATATATACCTGCAGCTCCGACGAACGAAAGTTACTTATTTCTGTGTGACACAAAAGTAACATCTGTATGAGCTGCTTGTGTGCAAGCTACTATTTTGTGAGCTACAGTTATTACTTATATGTAATAAAATCCGTGGGACACGAAAAACAAAATAGAAAATTATTACCAAGCATGTAAGTACTGATATTGTTATGTCGTTTTAGGACTTATTGGATAATTTGTCCAAAAATACCCATGTACTTAAAAGCCTATTAACAGCTTAATTTGACTAATACTGATATTTAGCTCTGATTCAGGCCAATCAGAATTTTTCATTGAAATTTTCCACCAATCAAAAAATCTTACGAAACCCTGATTAGCTGAAATTAGCACTAGCTTATCTTGGTATTAGTAAAATTTCATTGCAAATGAGGTGTTAAAGACTTACCACAATCATTTTAGGCCTATTGCAAAACTTGTTATTTTTGTTGCTTCATTTTTCGTTCTTCATCAGTGTCTTCTATTTGAAAAAAAAAATTGCCTTTTCGTTTCGTAGTCTATGTGCTCCTTTGTTTCGAAAGGGGCTACTCCTCACTTCTTATTTTTTTTAGACTTTCCATAGTACAGAAACCAAAATTTTATTTTTATAAGGAAATATACAAAAAAGAGAAAAAAATGCAAACGGAAACTTACGAAGCTACATATTTTGTTATGTTCATATAGCCTAAGGGCAATATAGTTCGAAAAAATTCTAGTTCCTATGAATCAAAATAAACACATCAATACATAAAACCTATTATTTGCATATTTGTAATCCCAAGCTGGTGTAATTACTGTTTAACGGTTTTACACAGCTAAAAGCAAAAGCAACACATCAAAATTTTGATTATTAAGCTTCTGGAGGTTAAATATAAAAATATAAATTCTGCCTTCGTTCATCCAATAATAAGCAATTAAATAAAAAAATATATTTTTTTTTATTTTTGGGAAGAAGCAAATACGAAAGCTTGAAGTGTGAATTAATGGAGGTTTCTTTTTTTTGTAATAAACTTAATAATTAATTGTCCTTATTCATTCCTAATCGATTATTAATCAATTGATCAACATATGAAACAAATTTATAATTAATTTTAAATTTGTTTAATAAAATGATCAATACCAATTGATTTACAATTCAAGACACCAATTGAATATACAATTTGTATTATAATTAATTTTGACAACTTTGGTTTATTACCTGTATTGTGTCCAAATAGACAATACATTTTCTTCTTCAACTGCGTTGATAAACCTCGAAAAAAAAGACTTAAAGTGTCCAATATTTGCGTAAGCCTAGAAATAATAAACAAATAAATAGCTGCTATAAAACAAATACCTATAACTCTTCGGTAAAATAAGAAGTGTTACGGCCTGTTTGTCAAACAGTTCGTGGTAACGAACGTTACCAAGTCATAGAATCTTAACAAAAATCACACCATCAGATTCAGCGTATCAGAGAACCCTACTGTAGAAGTTTCGAGCTCCTATCTACAAAAATGTGGAATTTTGCATTTTTTGACATAAGGCAGATCACGGATGCGTGTTTATTTGTTTTTTTTTGTTTTTTTGTTTTTTTTTCCCAGGGGTGATCGTATCGACCCAGTTGTCCTAGAGTGTTGCAAGAGGGCTCATTCTAACGGAAATGAAAAGTTCTAGTGCCCTTTTTGAGTGAACAAAAAAATTGGAGGGTACCTAGGCCCCCTCCCACGCTATTTATTTTCCCAAAGTCAACGGATCAAAATTCTGAGATAGCCATTTTATTCAGTGTAGTCGAAAAACCTTATAACTATGTCTTTGGGGACGAATTACTCCCCCACAGTCCCCGTGGGAGGGGCAACAAGTTACAAACTTTGACCTGTGCTTACATATAGTAATGGTTATTGGGAAGTATACAGACGTTTTCAGGAGGATTTTTTTGGTTGGGGGGAGGGGTTGAGAAGAGAGGGATATGCTGGGGGAACTTTCCATCGAGAATTTGTCATGGGAGAAGAAAATTTCCATGAAGGGAGAGCAGGATTTACTAGCATTATTTAAAAAAAACAATTAAAAATAAATGTGAAAAAACTTTTTCAGCTGGAAGTAAGGAACAGCAATAAAACTTAAAACAAACAGAAATTATTACCCATATGAGGGGCTCACTTCCTTCTAATACCTCGCTCTTTACGCTAAAGTATTTTTAGTAATTTCAACTATTTATTCTACGGCTTATGTGATTCAGGGGTCATTCTTAATGAATTGGGATAAAATTTAAGCTTTAGTGTAAAGAGCGAGGTACTGACGATGGGGCGAATCCCCTCATATATGTAATAAAAACATGTGAATACAAAAGTTCTTTACGTAAGCTAATTTATAAGTTACGTAAATCTTTTACCAATAAAAATATTCGTAAAAAATTAAAAGTTCTAGTTGCCTTTTTAATTAACCAAAAAATCGGAGGGCAACTAGGCTTCGTCCCCCGCTCTTTTTTTCTCAAAATCATTCGATCAAAATCATGAGAAAGCTATTTAGCTAAAAAAAAAATATGCAAATTTCGTTTTGATTATTCCTCTACGGAGAGCCAAAATCAAAACATGCATTGATTCAAAAAAGTTCAGAAATTAAATAAAAAAAACAAGTTTTTTTAACTGGAAGTAAGGAGCGACATTAAAACTTAAAACGCACAGAAATTACTTCGTATATGAAAGAGGCTACTACCTCATCAACGCCCCGCTCTTTACGCTAAAATTTTTTACTGTTTTAAAAAGAAGAATTGAGAGAAAGAGTCTAACTTTAGCGTAAAGAGCGGGGCGTTGATGAGGTAGCAGCCTCTTTCATATACGAAGTAATTTCTGTGCGTTTTAAGTTTTAATGTCGCTCCTTACTTCCAGTTAAAAAAAACTTGTTTTTTTCAAACAGTTCGTGGTAACGAACTGTAGTAAGGAGCGACCCGGCTCAATAGTAACCAAAACTCTAAAAAATTGAATTTTGATATCAATAGCTACATCAAAAGAATCGCATTTTAATGCTGATTTTGAATATATAAGTTTCATCAACATTAGTCTTACCCATCAAAAGTTACGAGCCTGAGAAAATTTGCCTTATTTAGGAAAATAGGGGGAAACACCCCCTAAAAGTCGTAGGATCTTCACGAAAATGACACCATCAGATTCAGCGTATCAGAGAACCATACTGTAGAAGTTTCAAGCTCCTATCTACAAAAATGTGGAATTTTGTATTATTTGCCAGAAGACAAATCACGGGTGCGTGTTTATTTGTTGGTTTGTTTTTTTTGTTTTTTTTTTTCCCAGGGGTCATCGTATCGACCAAGTGGTCCTAGAATCGGGCAAGAGGGCTCATTCTAACGGAAACGAAAAGTTATAGTGCCCTTTTTAAGTGACCAAAAAAATTGGAGGGCATCTAGGCCCCCTCCCACGCTCATTTTTTTCCCAATTCAACGGATCAAAATTTTGAGATAGCCATTTTGTTCAGCATAGTCGAAAACCATAATAACTATGTCTTCGGGGATGACTTACTCCCCCACAATCCCTGGGGGAGGGGCTGCAAGTTACAAACTTTGACCAGTGTTTACATATAGTAATGGCTATTGGGAAGTGTACAGACGTTTTCAGGGGGATTTTATTTTGTTTGGGGGTGGGGCTGAGGAGAGGGGGCTATGTTGGAGGATCTTTCCTTGGAGGAATCTGTCATGGGGAAGAAAAATTCAATGACAAGGGCGCAGGATTCTCTAGTATTACTATAAGAAAACAATGAAAAATAAACATGAAAACGTTTTTTCAAATGAAAGGAAGAAGTAGCATTGAAACTTAAAACGAACAGAGATTATTACGCATATGAGGGGTTCTAAAAATACTTTAGCATAAAGAGCGAGGTATTTAGGAGGAGATAAATACCTTGCTCTTTATGCTAAAGTATTTTTAGTAATTTCAACTATTTATTCTTTAAGGGGTCATTCTTAAAGAATTGGGACAAAACTTACGATTTAGTGTAAAGAGCGAGGTATTAACGAGGGTACAAATCCCCTCGTATACATAATAAAAATATAAGGTTATGAAAGTTTGTTACGTAAGTTAATTCTTAAGTTACGTATATTTTTTACTAATAAAAACGTTCGTTAAAAATTAAAAGTTCTAGTTGCCTTTTTAAGTAACCGAAAAATTGGAGGGCAACTAGGCCTCCTTCTCCACCCCTTATTTCTCAAAATCGTCTGATCAAAACTAAGAGAAAGCCATTTAGCCAAAAAAAGAATTAATATACAAATTTCATTTTAATAATTTATGTGCGGAGAGCCAACACCAAACATGCATTAATTCAAAAACGTTCAGAAATTAAATAAAAAAAACTAATTTTTTTAGCTGAAAGTAAGGAGCGACATTAAAACTTAAAACGAACAGAAATTACTCCGTATATGAAATGAGTTGTCCCCTCCGCAATCCCTCGCTCTTTACGCTAAAGTTTAACTCTTTGCCACAATTCTACTTTTTAAAATAATTTAAAGCTTTAGCGTAAAGAGCGAGGGATTGCGGAGGGGACAACTCATTTCATATACGGAGTAATTTCTGTTCGTCTGTTCAGTAAATTCAGTAATTGTCAGTAAATTCTGTTCTGCTCAAGTTGTTAAATAAATAGTTCCCATAGACAAACATTAAAAAGGTTATCGAACTTTTTCTATCGAAGGGCTTAACATAAGATGACAAAGGACTTTAATAGCGGGATTTGAAATATTTTTTAGGTTTCTAAACCAAGTTTGCCAAGTTTAAACCAGCAATTTTTTTTTGCGGAAGTTTTGTTAGGACAAATAATTTTTATAATATATCAAACAGTTCGTGGTAACGAACTGTAATAAGGAGCGACCCGGCTCAATAGTAACCAAAACTCTAAAAAATTGAATTTTGATTTCAATAGCTACATCAAAAGAATCGCATTTTAATGCTGATTTTAAATATATAAGTTTCATCAAGTTTAGTCTTACCCATCAAAATTTACGAGCCTGAGAAAATTTGCCTCATTTAGGCAAATGAGGCAAATCATTTAGGCAATGAATGGGAGAAGGGATATCCTTCTCCCATTCTTTACGCTAAAGTTTGATAAGGGCTTTCCAGAGAGCATTCTAGAATGCAAAAAATTGTCAGTTTGCAATCTGAAGTATGTTATTTGCCTCCTTGAAAAATCCACTTGCACCTTCCTTTTTCCTCCTTCCATTCCTCCTTGAGAAATCTTCGTCCGAAAATCCATTTAAAAATCCATTCCTCCTTGAGAAATCTACCATCTTTTGAAAAATCTGATAAAATCCATTTCAAAGCAGATATGGCTAAAAGAGCTTCTTATTCCCGACCCACTAGGACAGATTAAATAAAAAAAAAGGTTTTTTTAACTGAAAGTAAGGAGCGACATTAAAGCTTAAAACGAACAGAAATTATTTCGTATATGAAAGGGGATGTTCCCTCATCAACACCCCGATATTTACGCTAAAATTTGACTCTTTCTCTCAACTCTACTTTTTAAAACAGTAAAAAACGAACAAGATGATCTTTTCGAACAAGATGATCAAAACATTCAAAGTGCTGAACAATCAGAAATTTTGTTAACTCTGGTCCGGGGAAAAAAATTCGATTATTTTCTATGAATAAACATCTTCTTGACCTAGGGACTTGAACAAAGCTTATCAGAAAACACTGGAGGCTTCCAAGCCCTTTTTTGATTGAACCAGTATTTTGGAGACAGAGTTGCTAGAGCTCTAGGTAATCTAACCTAACCTAACCCCAACCCCCGTAATGTGCAAATATATAGTCCAAATTATACAAGTCAAATACATTTTATCACCAGTTATTTTCTTTGTGGCTATGAAACCGATTTTCATAGATCGTACATTCTCCTTGTTATCCATAGCAAACTATCCTTAGCATACTTTCATCTCCGGATCTATCCTAAGGGGATACAGGGGTAATTTAAACCTAAGGATATAGTTTTGGAGCCTTTCAACAATGCTAAACAAAATGGATCTTAAACTTTTGATTGAACAATTTGGGGGAAGGGGTGAAAGAGACGTGAGAGGGGGGCTAGTAGCCGTCCAATCTTTTTGTTCGACTAAAAGAGACAAAAAAAAATTTCAATTTGTGTTCAAATTTGCCCTCTTCCGCTGTTCGGGGACAGTTGGTTCGATACGATTACAACTGGAAAAAAAATTAATTAAAACGCGTCCCTGGCTTTTCGGCAAAAACTACAAAAGTCAACATTTCTTGCATATAGGGGCTTGAAGCCTCTACTACAGGGTTCTGTGATGTGCTGAATCTAATGGCATAGTTTATTAACCAAAAAATTGGAGGGCAACTAGGCTTCCTCCCCCGCTCTTTTTTCTCAAAATCATTCGATCAAAATTATGAGAAAGCCATTTAGCCCCCCCCCCCCAAAAAAAATATGCAAATTTCGTTATAATTATTTCTCTGCAGAGAGCCAAAATCAAAACATGCATTGATTCAAAAACGTTCAGAAATTAAATAAAAAAAACAAGTTTTTTCAACTGAAAGTAAGGAGCGACATTAAAACTTAAAACGAACAGAAATTGCTTCGTATATGAAAGGGGCTGCTTCCTCATCAGCGCCCCGCTCTTTATGCTAAAGTTTGACTCTTTCAACTCTTCCTTTTAAAACAGTAAAAAACTTTAGCGTAAAGAGCGGGGCGCTGATGAGGAAGCAGCCCCTTTCATATACGAAGCAATTTCTGTTCGTTTTAAGTTTTAATGTCGCTCCTTACTTTCAGTTGAAAAAACTTGTTTTTTTTATTTAATTATTTAATAACTCAAATATGCCGTAGCATTACAGGTAGCACAATGGGCTCTTAGAGTTAGACCGGAAACAACACTGAGCCTGCCTGGGAGGTAACTGCATTAAGCGTATACTATTTAGCACAAGTTTCAATGTTCGCGGATGTCTCATGATTCTTGACAGTGGCGTCAAATGAGAAAAGGAGAATGGTGTCTATGTTCCCTAGATTTTACGCCCCGGCCTAAATTTTGAAAAAAAAAATCTTTTTTGAGGATCTTTTCTCCGAAAAATGTCTCTTTTTTGCTATTTTCATTGAAAAAAAAAAAAAGTTTGCCCCCATCCCAAGACAAAATTTCACAAAAAACTCAACCAAGTTTAAAAACACAAGCTTTGCTTCTTCTTATAGGATACACTTAAATAACAAGAACTAAGAGCTCATATGGTACTTGTGGCGAGATCGGAACAGCCAAGAACTCATACGGCATAAGCTCTAGCAAAATTCTAAGAATCAATAGATTGATTTAAATGGAAAACCAGAAGCTTAATGCCGGTCGGGATTTAAAAGAGGACCTCTGAGACACGAGATCCTTCTAAATGTCAAAATTCATTAAGATCCGATCGCCCACTCGTAAGTTAAAAATACCTAATTTTTTCTAATTTTTCCACTCCCTTCCACCCCCAGATGGTGGTATCGGGGAAAACGACTTTATCAAGGCAATTTGTGCAGGTCCCTTACACACCTAGCAATTTTCATCGTCCTAGCACGTCCAGAAGCACCGAACTCGCCAAACACTGGAAATCCCCCCAACTCCCCCAAAGAGAATGGATCCGTCCCAATTATGCCAATTACGTATCTAGAACTTGTGCTTATTCTTCCCATCAAGTTTCATCCCGATCTCTCCACTCTAAGTGTTTTCCAAGATTTCCGGTATCCATGATTTCTGTTTCCCCCTCCAACCCCCTGTCACCCCAGATCCGATTTGAATTGAAAATGAGCATCTGAGACATAAGATCTTTCTATATATCAAGTTTCATTAGGATCCGATAACCCATTCGTAAGGTAAAGATACCTCGATTTTCACGTTTTCCAAGATTTCCGGTTCCACTTCCAACTCCCCCCAATGTCTTCGAATCTGGTCAGGATTTAAAATGAGAGTGCTGAAGCATAAGATCCTTTTAAATAGCAATTTTATTAAGATTTGATCACCCATTCGTAAGTTACAAATACCTCAGTTTTCCGAATTACCCCCCAAGCTCCCCCAAAGAAAGCGGATCCAGTTCGGTTATGTCAGTCACGTACCTTGAGCTTGTTATTGTTCTTCCCACCTAGTTTCATCCTGATCTCTCCACTCTAAGCGTTTTTCAAGATTTCCGCCCCCAACTCCCCCCAATAACACTGGATCCTGTCGGAATTAAACTATTTAAACTGTCGGAAAGAGATCTGAGAAAAGAGAGCGGCCCCATTCAGGTTATGTTAATCAGGTATCTAGGATTTGTGCTTTTTTCCCACCAAGTTTAATCCGAACCCTTCACTCTAAGCGTTTTCCAAGATTTTAGGTTCCCCAACAACTCCCCCCCCCAATGTCACCAGATCCAATCGAGATTTGAAATAAAAGCTCTGAGACACGATATCCTTCCAAATGTCAAATTTCATTAAGAATTGATCACGCGTTCGTAAGTTAAAAACACCTAATTTTTTCTAATTTTTCCGAATTACCCGTCCCCCCCCAGATGACCGAATCAAATAAACGACTATTTCTAATGTAATCTTGTCCTGTCCCTGATATTCCTGCCAAATTTCATCGTCTTAGCTTATCTGGAAGTGCCTAAACTAGCAAAACCGGGACCGCCAGACAGACAGACAGAATTTGCGATCACTATATATCACTTGGTAAATACTAAGTGCGATAAAAATATGATTGGCTGTCTTGCAAAAACATGTCACAGGTGCAAACCAATGAAATTAAAGCAAACCTTTTACCTAATAGATACTGGAAATAACCATTTTTTGTTTGGCTTGAAACGCATTAGTTTCTAAATTACTCGTATGATAGTTAAAGAGCCCGGAATAGAAAAAAAAACTTTACGAAATTCTATAAAGAATTAAAACAAAAAATAACCTTAAAGTAAACAATTACAAAACTGTAATGGTAATATGTAAACAAACAATTTTGCTTAGTTTAGCTATTCTTAGTGATAACACGTATAAATATAACACGTTTATTTAAAATAACATGTTATTTATACACGTATAAATAATGTGTATGCCGTATATGACAGTGTACAAACGAGCAAACAAGCAGTGACAATAATTGAAGGAAGAGACAGGGGACTGTACTAATTGTACAGCCCCCAAAAGGGGGGGGGGAATCAGTTCCCCTTTTTTCGAAAAATACCTGTTTTGGGGCATTTTCATTGAAAGATGTTTTTTTTTGTATTTTATTAAAGAAATAGGAAAACATGACAAATATACCCTCATCCCTAGATACTCGAAATACTTTCTGCCTCCCCCTAAATTTCCATGAATTTGCGCCAGTGAGAACAACTGAGCATTTAAAGAGGGGGCATTTAAACCTCCTTAAACCGTAGAGCATTTAAACCTCTTATGCTTACAGGAGTAAATACAAATCGACAGATAAAATTGGAGAAAGGCATGCAAAAAGAAAAGCGCTGCAAGTAAAAGAAAGGCAAGTAGAAAGAAAAGCATTGAAAAATAAGCTTCAAATGCTAATCAACTAACCTTTGACATGATATTGGGTTTAAGTTGCTTCCGATCACCAACTAAAATAAGTTTCCTGACTCCATACGTTAGGGGTTGCAGCAGGTCAATTTCAGTGCAATGATTCGCCTCATCAACTATGCAGAAATCAAAAACCATTTCTGTTTCCTTTATAATAAGCTCCAAGGAAGAGCTTTCGGAGTAGGAAAAAGCTGTTGCTAGGACTCTAGCATTTCTGATCATGTCCTTAGTATTTGAATCTGCATGACCTTGAAGACTAATCAACTGCTCGCTAAAACCTTTTTTAGCTTGATTTTCCAATATAAATTGTAAGTCTTTGTGAGCATCACCAACAATTCCCAAACCGAGAATTTTAAATGTTGCGCCAGTCACTTCCATTTGCTCATGTAATTTCCGGATCATTTCGACTAAAACAGTTTCCGAGAGTGAGCAAAGTAAAATTTTACATTCTGGCTTAACAAATAGCAACTGGAGAATAGTTGAAGCCATAACGAAGGTCTTGCCACAACCAGGGGGTCCTTGAAGAACACATATTACGGGTTCCTTATCTATAAGGCACTGAGTCACAATATGTTTCATCACTTTTTTATGTTCAGGACCGAGATATTCAAAGCGATTGTCCATTGAAAAAGTAGCAATTTGTGGCAATGTCGTTGTTCCTGGCTTTAAAATGAGGTTTCTTAAGGGTGACGATTCGACAATCAAAGATGTAGTAAACTTTTTCACAAGAGACACGAAACGTTTGTATATTACTTGGACTTTAAGAGGAACTTCATAATCGAACCAATCTGTAGGTAATACTTTGTTTTTCAAACACTTAATAGAGATTTCAACAAAAGCTTTTGGTTTTCTTTTTTACTTTAAATCCATGGAATTCAAATTCTCCGGGGCTTCCTCCATATTCTTAAACTGAATAGAATGAACACAGCCAAGAATCTTAAAATAAGGATTTTCTCCCGCCGCAGCATTAAAACGTTTCAGGGGTATCCGCAGGATTACCAAAGATCCGTTTTTCATATATTCAAACAAAGATGAGCCTCGGGGTAGGATTGTGTGGAGACAAAAGATTAAATGTTGTTTATCATATTCTACAATTCCACTGCCATCGCTATTGAAAACAAACCTATGGCAAGTATCTGGGTTTCCATTAAAGCGATTATACTCGCTCCTAACCCTATGAAAAGTTTCAACGATCAATGGTGGGCCAAAGACTGAAAGATAGTGGTTAATGTCATAGAAATGAACTGGAACAGGTAAAAATTGGTAAGGAAAATTACTTTCTGGAATAAGAAATGTCGGAAATTCTGATATATATTTTACTTCCTCAAACCAGTCAGGGTCCCACCTTAAGATGAAAGTACAGGCTCCCATAGTAGTGAATATGTGATACATTTCAGATGCCACTTTTACTTGTACTGAAAAAACGTGCTCTGCTCCTTCTCTTACTAGACAGTGAGATGTCCATACCGATGTACTTGATTTGCTTGGGTCCTTGTCTGCACAATTTGGGGTTGTTTCTAGAATCAAGAGAGCAATAAATAGACTCGTTTTGCTATCATAAGCAAAAAAAGGAACTTCTATATTATTCAGAACACACTCAAGAAGTGAAGTTAGGTTAATCCTAATAATATATACCAAAATATGATGAAAATATAACACTTTTGGTTTATTATAATATAACTTGGGCTATATATTTGCAAATTATGGGGTGTGGGGGTAAAACAACCTAAACTTACCCCCACCCCCTAATGTAAAAATACATAGCCCAAATTATTCAAGTCCACTGCATTTTGTCACCCGTTACTGGTCTTTATGACTGTGAAACCGTTTTCATAGATCGTACATTCAGCAAACTTCTCGAGTGTGTTCTGAATAATACAGAGGTTTCGTAAAAAATTTCAAGCTATGCAATGCGGAACGGTTGAAAGCTTCTTTAAACCTAGGCCTCTTAAAACGGTTCTCTGGTATACGGTCGGTAAAATCGGGAAAGGTACTTTATCTCGAAGCTAAAACAAGTCTAAATACTTTATGGCTTAAAACTATTTGAATCGTTACTACTTAAATTTCTTATTTACGTTTGCCTTATCTCAGTAGTTTTTTACTGATAGCAACCCGAAATAAATAAATATGTAACAAATATAAAGTAAATATCAATAAATATACGTCAAACGACCGAACTAGTTAGTCCACTTTTGCTCTATCGCAGCAGTTTTCTTTCTAAAAATAAAGAAAATAAGTACTAAATAAGTGTACCGAAATAAATAAATATGTAACAAATATAGAGTAAGTATCAACAAATGTACGTCAAAAGACCTTACTAGTTAGACGACGTGGACATTGTCTCTGTAATTTTCTTTGAATACATAAAGGTAAATGAATATTAACAAGAGCTAAGAGCTCATATGGCACTTGTGACGAGGTTGGAAGAGCCAAGAGCTCATATGGCACGAGCTCTAGAAAAATTCTAAGAATCAATAGATTCATTTGAAAGGAAAATCGGAGGCTTATTGCCGGTAGGGATTTAAAATAAGAGCTCTGAGACATGAGGTCCTTCTAAATATCAAAATTCGTTAGATCCGATAACCCACTCGTAAGTTAAAAATACCTCATTTTTTCTAATTTGTCCTCTCCCTTCCGCCCTCCAGATGGTCAAATCGGGTAAAACGACTTTATCAAGTCAATTTGTGCAGGTCCCTGACACGCCTACCAATTTTCATCGTTCTGGCACGTCCAGAAACACCGAACTCGCCAGAGCACTGGGCCCCTCCCCCTAACTCCCCCAAAGAGAGCAGATCCCGTCCAGTTACGTCAATCATGTATCTACAACATTTGCTTATTCTACCCACCAAGTTTCATCCCTATCTCTCCACTCTAAGCGTTTTCCAAGATTTCCCGTTATGTCTCAAAGAGCTTTGAGACACAAGGTCCTTCTAAATATCATACTTCATTAAGATCCGATCACCCATTCGTAAGTTAAAAATACCTCATTTTTTTCAATTTTTCCTCTCCCTACAGACCCCAGATGGTCAAATTGGGGAAAGGACTTTATAAAGTCAATTTGTGCACGTTCCTGACATGTCTAACAATTTTCATCGTCCCATCACGTCCGGAAGTACCAAACTCGCCAAAGCACAAGAAATTCCACCCCAACTCCCCCAAAGAGAGTAGATCCCGTATTTAAGACTTGTGCTAATTTTTCCCTAAAAGTTTCATTCCAATCCCTCCGCCCTAAGCGTTTTCCACGATTTTAGGTTCCCCCTCCAACTCCCCCCAATGTCACTGGAATCGGTCAGGATTTAAAATATTAGCTCCAAGACACAATACCCTTTAAATGTCAAATTTCATTAAGATCCGATCACCTACTCGTAATTTAAAAACCCCCATTTTCTCTAATTTTTCCGAATTAACCTCCCCCCCCCCAGATGGCCGAATTGGGGGAACGACTATTTCTTATTTAATCTGGTTTGGTCCCTGATGCGCCTGCCACATTTCTTCGTCCTAGCTTATCTGGAAGTGCCTAAACTAGCAAAACCGGGACCGAAAACCGACAGACAGACAGACAGACCGACAGAATTTGCGATCGCTATATGTTACTTGGTAAATAGTAAGTGCCATAAAAACGAATTTTTAAGACCCCCATGGTCAAAAATAATAAATAAAATGGGTAGTATATGAGGAAAAAGAAAAAGCAAATAAAGCATAGTTCAATCAAAGAGGATGAAAAAATGAATATGAGTTTTTTTAGATTCTCTCAATCATTTTCTGTGCGAAAATCCATAGGAAATATCAAAACCCTCCCCCATTGAGGGGACTATTTTTGACTTGTTATAGAAAATATAATAATTGCGTATTTTCGCAGCTGGTAAAATTACAGAAAATTTAAATAGGTGATCACTTAATTTGATCAGTGATCACTAATCAAATTAGTGATAGTGCATGTTTAATATTTGCATGTTCCAATTGGATGTTTTCGCAGCTGGTAAAACTACCAGCTGCGAAAACAATAATTGTTTTCTACAATTATTGTAGAAAACAATTATTTCTTATTGTTTTCTACAATAATTGTAGAAAACAATTTTGCATGTAATTGCATGTTTTCTCAGCTGGTAAAACTACAGAAAATTTAAATAGGTGATCTTTTAATTTATAGCTGTTTGTTCAATTATCCTACTATTTTGTTGTTGATGTTAAAGTTTTTGGTATTTATTTTTCTAGTATTTATATATATAGTAGAATTTACATACATAAATATTAGTATTTATATATATTTATTTAGTACTTATATATATAAATACTAAATACCTGATACCTAAATAGCTAGTATTTATATATATATATATATATATATATATATATATATATATATATATATATATATATATATATATATATATATATATATATATATATATATATATATATATATATATATATATATATATATATATATATATATATATATATACATATATATATATATATATATATATATATATATATATATATATATATATATATATATATATATGAATATACAACTTCTTTTTCTTGTAATAATATATCTAGTCAAGGTTTTGATTTTTGAAGGTATGGTAGACATTGATGACCACGTTTGTTTCTTTTAATTAATCGGGTGATGGGACAAAAACTTATTCTTCCAACGATTTATCTAGTCCAGGTTTTAATTTTCAAAAGGCATGGTAGGCATTGATGACTATCCATGTCAAAATCCAAAACCCAATCATCAACGATATCATTTTCATTTTGTTTGGTTCGTTTACTTCGGCTTGTCTTTCGTATTTATGAAATACATACTGACGAGCCTTTGTTTTCTTTTTTAACAAAGGTATGGCAGGCATTGATGACCTTAACCATGTCAAAATCCCAAACTCAATCATCATCATTATCATTTTTAATTTTGACAAGTTATGATTCTCATTTTCCAGCTCACATGTTCGGTGTCGCTTTGCTTTTTTTAAATCACCTATTTTAGCTCTTGAACTCAATTCCACACGTTACCATATGGAGTTACCAATATAAATAATTGTTGAAAAAATAAAACTTAGCATGATCATCATTTTATTGCGTGGTTATTGGCTTATTGAAGTGAGTATTTACACTAACAGTTTTGCTGTCATATAAATTGTAAGCGGTAAAACATAGACTTTGAATTTTTTGAGACGCTTAATATATTTTTCTCATAGAGAAACTTAAACAAAAAAAAAGGGTGGAATAATAAACCTTATTACCTTCATCATCAGAATTGTCATTTTCACAGCGTTGAAGTTCTTCATCAGACTGATAACTAACATCACTGAGCGAGTTATGTAGGACAGACACAATACTTTCAGATTCTTCTTCTAGAGAAGAAGGAGTAGGTAGTTCTCCGTCAGAATCATAAATGGTGATGACTTCGACTTCAGAAAACGATTTTTGTTTTAACTGGTCTGATCGACGTTGATAAGTAAAGTTACTTATTCCAGGCTTAGCTTTTACCTTAATTTGGTCAATTCCATTATTTAGCAAAGAAGCAGAGACTGAGCTTCTTTCTGCAGATTGAAATAAGTCAGATTCATGATCTTCAGATATACATGACTGAAGAGAACTATTTTCTCCTTCGGGGACAGTGAACTGCGATTCAGCAGCTACATCAACTGATTTCGAACTAATGGGAATCACAGGAGGCGGAAGGGGAGGGATACTGGTAGAACACAAGGTGAATGTAGATATGGTACAAGAAATAGTTGTTGCATCCTTATCAAAATAGCAGATTAGAGGAATCAGCGGTGGCATTTTATCCAAATTATCCACTTCAACTTCTACAACTTCAACTGGGCTTTCGACTACACCAGCATTTGGATCTTCATCCTCTGTCATATTAATTGTTGATCCTTCCTGCAATACAACCCTCGTTAGTCTGTCTTTTTTTAGAACAAATCTTTGGAGTTTCGTGTTTCGACGCTTGAATTATTTCATAGTCTTTTATTATCTTTACATCTCCAGTTAATTGTATTTTTTCTTTCATTTTTGTTTCTTTTTTGTTTTATTATGTTTTCTTACTCCATTTTCGCTTATTTATACAGAGATACAAATTATTTATTATCATTATACTACAAAATATGTATATTCCCGTTCAAGATTTGAAAGATTTCTCTCCAGAACAGGAAAAGCCACCAGTGACGGCTCTGGCCTCTCTTGAGCCTAGAGAAAAATATCAATTGCCATCCCCCCCACCCTGTCACTAATAAAATTTCAGGCTATATTTTAACAAAATTCTCATTAATTAACAAAATTGTTTAAGTGTTACTAAACTTTCTTTAATCTATTTAATTCTTTTTAGTTTGTTTCTATTTATTAATTAAGTTAATAATTTATTAATTATTTTCATGTATTTACTATATCCTCTACTTTATTTTAACACAAGTAAAATTTTAAAAATTACAAAATGAGTACAACCGTTAGATTATTCAGTTGAAATTTTGCACCCCAAAATTTTAGACTTATTCCGAAATAAAATGATCCCTGGATGACCGTGAGATGAAAGAGGGTAAAAATTAAATACAAATATAAGGTATCTTACGGTATATGTCCCTTCTGAAATATGCAAATTTGCAACAACCCCATAGCTATGACTTGCATCAGAAGGACAAGATACTTGTATAACTGAATGATTAGTCTCATTAAAATGTTGATGTTACTTTAAATATTTCTTTAAGAAGGATCTAATATAAAATTAGGAAAACTATTTGTTTTCTAATGATTTTCAATCGATATTCAATGTATTTTTATCTGAAAAACCATGCACACCAGATTCTGAATTTTTTTTTTCAGTAGATAGATAGAGCTGTATCTCAGCTATTAAATAATGGAAATTGTTGAATTCCATTGATGCGTTAAAAGCGTAGAAAAGCAGAAAATAGTATATGAAAACTTGCACTGGTAAAATAAACACTAACAAGAAAGGAATCCGACAATAACAGAAAATAAATGATTTTTTTAGATAGAAGTCATTGCTTCTTTGATTTCCTATAAAACCCAGAATTTTCTCGGTTACACCGTCAATTGCAAGTAAAGATAATTTTCTCGATGGAGGAAGATAGTATATCTGAATGGCCAAGCCAGAGTATCTTGGCGTTATTTTTGCAAAAACTTTCTATGCAGTTAAGCAAGGTTAGGAGAGGAATTTCGCCTCGATAGAAGAAAAAGCTCTCCTCTGGATTCAGATTGTTTTAATAATTGTTGAAAAATCTATGTTTTATTTTGAAAAAATCGAGTTTAAAAAGCTTACTGTTCAACCTCACTGATCAAATTTTTGAAAGTTTATAGTGGTCATGATAATGTTTGACAATAACGTTTTGTTTGTGGTCCCTCTCACGCTTTTTAAAATTCAGAGTAACAAATAAAAGGGCTACAAAATATATTTATCTCTGCATAAAATTGCTTCAAAAGTTTCTCCAAAGGCACAGGTTTTGTTTCCTTGATACAAAATACCATAAATCACATTGGTTGATCAACATACATAAACACTTGCGAAACAGCAGCTTAACTGAGAAAATTACACCCTTTTAGGGTTTCCACCTCCCAGTTTCCAAAATCCCTAGAAATCCCCTTCTTCAATGGCTAAATCCCCATGGGCTCTGCATTCCCCAATTTGTTCAAAATTCCTATTAAAGCCTCGTTACACAAACTTTTAACAATACTTATAAAAGAGGGCTTTTTTTTTGTAAATTACTCGTAGTGTATCTGTCTGACGTTTTAAATAATGCTTTTGAATTGTCGACTAGTTAAATTCGGTCTTGAATGACAAATTCCGACACTAAATTCCAAAATATGGACAAGTTATTTGTTATCCAACCTATCAAAGTTTGGCTGAAAATTTGAATCCTAGGAATAGAAAGCTGCTTGAAATGTACTTTGAGGAGCACAAAAAGTTGGAAAGTAAAAACGAAATCTATGGATTGTTCACATTCGTGTAGTAAGGGGCACTAAGGCGTATAGTGTGCAGTAAGACGAGTAAGAGATATACATACTTCCGCTGTATTTACTATTATGCATAACCAATCAGAATGCCTAATTGATTCAATTAACAGGTCATGGGTGGTATGATGGTCAAAATAAATACAGCATTTACTTTAAATGACTATTTTAGATAACTCGGGTTATAAGGCCACACTGCTTATCATACTGCAAATCTATTTTTGATCGAATTCAGAATCTTGTTGAGAATCTTCCACACCTTCATCTTTTTCTTCGGGTGGTAGCTGAAGCCTTGACTTTTTTTATATGGAGCAGTAGCTGATCGCCTCTACAACTACACGCAAAGGCGTATCCAAGATTTTGTTCATTCTTTTTTTCGCGCGGGCAAAAAAAATCAGAGTGCATTTATACTTGTTCATATGCATTTCTCTTAGTTATATACATGTTAGAAGAAAATTTTAGGAGTGGTAGTGGTTCAACCCCGGGACCCCACCCCTGGATACGGCTTTGACTGCATGTGACATTTCTTGGGCCCGTCTCATACCATATTTTGTTTTCATAATTTAATTTATCATCTTCGTTTTAAGCTTGTTCTATCTCTCCGTTTTTATGATTTTCATTTCACTAAAAAGTTTTCAGCAACAACCTTCAAGAAAGGAAGAGTAAAACCGGATATTACTACTGATTTTAGGTTTATGTATAATGGTTCCATTGGTATTTTTCATTTTAAAAAAAATAACAGAAGGTAACCGTATTAATACTTCCAATATGTTCAACATCGACACTCCTTCTCCACTCCTTGTCCATTTAGTTTCCATCTCATGAAACTTTTCCATACTTTCAAACAAACAAACTTTCAAACAAACAGAAAAATTACTTTTTTTTAAAGAAAAAAGACATGTTTCTCTTAACTTACTGTATATTCAAGTATCTTTCAGCAACCTTTAGAAGAAGAGTAAAATATGCAAAGTAGGTATTTTAAATTCCTGGTGAAATACTCCATTTTGTGGAGTAAAGTGCCGGATAGTGTTAGCATATACCATTAAAGATAGCATGACAAATTTTTAAAGTACGCTTGAAGGTTCTTAAAGAGAGGTCAGGATATGTTGTACTCTTCTTATAACCCTAAAACAGAAAAACTACTTTTGATTGTAGAGTGTATTTATGTTGTTTCCCTAAGTTTTGTAGCCCAAGAGTTTTTTTTATCTTGTAGCCCTAAAGCTGTTCATTGTAGAGTTTATTTATGTTGTATATGTTTATTTACGTTTTAATAATTTGCATACCACGTGTGCGTTGGTGTAAAGAGAAATCTTAGATTGGGCTGTAATTCCCCTCCTAATGGACTAACCTTCTCATTTTATATATTTCCCCATTGAGAAGGAAATTTAGTGGTGGGTTGAAACAGGTTGAAGGGGTTTAACACCCTCCTGACTTCCCTGCCTTAGTTAGGCCAACGTACTAGTGCGTGCTAGAACATAAGGGGCGAGATTGAAGTTTAGATATTGAATGTATTATCTATTTTATGATGTTTTATGTTTTGGGTCTCATCTACCTGGAAATGTTACCTAGTTACTTATTTAACTAGAAATGGAGTCTGTGATTACTTGTATAGCTTTTAATTCTAATTTTTCTCTCAAGTCTTCTGATTGTTATTCTATTTAAAAAAAAAAAACTTAGAAATGTCCCATCAAACAAGGTATCATTAAGGGTCTGCTACAGTTGCTCAATAAAGTTCTCTGTAATTTATAAAATATATAGATATAGTGCTTTTTTTCTCTGTTTAAGTATTTGTGAATATCAGGACCGTACTCTGGATTTCCTTACAGGGGAGGGGATTCAGTCATAAATACTTTTCAAAGTTTTTTTCTACGTATTAAATTACTGAAACTATATTTTTTTTTCCTGTAAATTTGCCTTCTTTTAAAGCGGGTTAAATTAGTAAAAACACTAAAGAGGGTAGAACTAAGCCAAATCTAGACATAAGCAATTGAGGAATATAACATGTAAAGTGATTCAAAATACATTCTAGGGGAGGATCCAAGAGGTTATTTTAGGGGCACATTTCTTTCCATCCCAAGTTCGAAAGTTTTAACTCACTACAGGGGTCTAGGGGTGAAAAACACTAGCGAAAGGGCTCAAGTTGTGTTGGTGCACCTTCCTCGACACTATTTATGTATCCATCACTGTTCAAAGTAGTAAATCATAGTAAATTTACATTAACTACAGACGTTAAAGTTGACAACTAACGGCTGTGAAGTAACTAAGGGCGTATTAGATTTATAAGGGTATAAAATTTACGAGTTTCGATTTTATCCCTCTCTTTTTCACTCATAATATTTATAACATGTGTCGTAACTGAATTTTTTAGTGTTTTTTTTTGTCGTATTTTCTACTTAGTATTTACCTTAATTATTAGGGGTTGCAACACTGTTTATTTACTTTAATTTCTTGGTTAAATTTCATAGTATGTTTCAATTTTCATATTTTTATTTGAATAAACAACTTGTGTTTGATCTGCTTGGAATAGTTTCATCTATTAAGTTAAAGGTTCTTTAATGTTATAGCAAGAAATTGCACAATTTTACACATTTTTTCCCTTGGCGGGATGCAGAGCTCGTATACCAACGAGAAAAAACAAAAAACGATACACCATATTACTAAAACAAACACAGCTATTCTTGCCTGTGTTATCAAAGATATAAAATTGACTTGCCACTCCAACCTACCACCACAGACGTCCATTTGAGACAATACTAGCTTAGTAATACCAATTATCAGGCTAGACTGGGCAGGGGGGGCAGAAAGATCACATCCAAGCAATCACAAAATAATAAATTCAAGACACTATCTTTCACCAAAATATGCTTTTAATTTCTAAAGCATTGAATTAGCAACATTCGAAACCGAGATCTAATGGCAGTATGTGATATAGATGACATTTTAGTAGGTGACCTTATAGTATGTGACATTACATGTATAGATGCAATAAGCGTTGACCTTTCACCAAAATAGGCTTTTAATTTTTAAAGTATTGAATGAGCAACATCCGGAGCCAATATCTAATGGCAGTATGTGATATAGATAGGGTTCTTGATGTCCCAAATCAAGGGGGGAAATGACTACCCAAAATTTAAGAAAGAGTACAGAAAGAAATGAGAGTTTTTCTTTTGATTTTGCATCCTAATTATCATTAACCTATATTGCTTAAACTTTTTACTAAATGCTATTGTTATTTGCCACTGTCTCTAAGTAGGGTAAATAGAACAATTAATTTGTAGGATAACAGCAAAAGCAGGCAGGGAGTCCTTGCCCCCTTAATCATGTGCAGAATGGAGAATAGTTTGTTTACCTTTATC
This sequence comes from Artemia franciscana, assembly GCF_032884065.1. Lineage (NCBI taxonomy): Eukaryota > Metazoa > Arthropoda > Branchiopoda > Anostraca > Artemiidae > Artemia > Artemia franciscana. The sequence continues at coordinate 43,580,309 of NC_088870.1, forward strand.
AATTTCTGCGGAGAATCAAAGAATATTCCAGAATAGACAATTTTTTTTTAGTATTTTCATTGAAAAACGCCGTCTTTAGATATTTTCGTTGAAAATGTAACAAAGAGATTCGTCCTCTCCTAGATTAAATTTTAAAAAAAATAGTTTTTTTGACTAAAAGTAAGGAGCGACATTAAAACTTAAAACGAACAGAAATTACTCCGTGATCTCTCTTTCTCAAAATTCTACTTTATCAAACAGTAAAAAACATTTAGTCCAGGACTGTTAGGGTTTGACCCGGATAAAATTGCAATATAAACGAAAATGGTACCAAAATGATCAGAAAAAAATTCTGTACAACATACTAAAAGTCCCCATAAATCCGAGTGGGGCGAGTACCCGAAAAACAGGGGAAAAGGGTGAAATGCGGGGGAAAATGGGAAAAATGCCGAACATGCCCAGAAAATAGTTTAAAGTGAGTTTTCTGGGGTTTTCACATACGCTGATTACGAAATTGACATCTAAAATTCAGTATAGAAAAAGAGTACTACGGAAAACGGGGGAACAGGGGAAAGAGGGGAGAAAAGAAAAGAATACAGGGTAGGGGTAGAAAGCGGTTTGAAAGATATTTTCTGGGGTATTCCTATCTGGTGATTACGAAATTGAGAAATAAAATGATATAAAAAAATCGATTAACATAAAACGGGGAAATGGGGGGGGGAAGGGAAAAGGGAAATATACAGGGTAGGGGTAGAAAGCATGTGGAAATGTGTTTTCTGGGGTTTTTCTATCTGCTGATCACGAAACTGGCCCCTAAAAATGCAAGGAAAGAAAACGAGAACCAGGAAAACCGAACAAAACTGGAGGAAACAACGGAAAAGGGGAAGGGAGGCCTGACTCCTGAGCCAGCTGCTAATGGCTAATAAGTCGGCCTATGGACAAAATAACTCGCTTAAGTATCAAACTTGTACTTTCTTGAATCACAGACATTTCTTACAACCATTTGAATTACTAAACATAAAGAAAACAACCGCTTGGCAGTTATATATAAAATGGCTATTATATGTAAAATTTGCACTTTCGAAGGCTGTATAGTTGACTTGAAAAACACAGCATTGATATCACTAGTCGAGCTCCTCGTCTTCGACAATCTCGTTGTCCCTGTTCAAACAGTTGATACCCTGACATTCTCCGCACGCGAACGTACACGCTAATCCATTTTTCTTGCAGCTGCATCGCGAGTTCTCGCAGCCTGTCTTACAGTTGCATCTCACGACACTCAAAAGAGTCTGAGGTGCGGGCAACAAATGGGTCATCACAGGTGAGTATTTATGGTCTCTGAGGACCCAACCCCAGTCAGCCGGGTCGAGGTCAGCTGGTTCCCCTTTCCAACGGGATACCTGGAGGCGCACTCGCTGGGAGTGGAATGAAGCTGCAGCTTCGGTTGGCCTTTCAGGCTGAACAAACGCCGTAGTATTAGACGAAGAAACTTTTTCCAAGAAAATTCGATGTCGCAGCTTAGTGAGATCTTTGTTTGGTCGTGCTTTATACAAGCTGAGGAGAAGATATTCACCCGCTTTCACAATTTCATCTTTGGACGATGATTCATCCAGAAACACTTTGCATTTTTTTCTGAACACTTCGCTCTTCTTCAAAAGAGGTAGCACAGCTTGCTTTCCAAGTCCGAAAACTCGTGAGGTCGTGTCACATCCCAAGAGTGCGTGCCCTACCAGAAGCAGCCATGATACTTCTCCCATTTTTTTTTGTGCTTCGTTGAGGCACCAGAACCGTGCTATCGCTTCTTTTGCGTTCGTTGACGATTCGAAGTAAAGTGTTTTTGCATTAGGCGGGAGGTGATACAAGAGTAGAATCAGAAGGTCAGTGTCGTTGCCAAGAACTATTGTTTCAGAGTTTTCTGCTTTCGTTACGGCAGTCTTCACGATTAGATAGTCAGCATCGTCCTTCGCATGGACGACTTCAAATCCTTTGGCTCTGAGTTTTTCCCCGATGTAGCTTATAATTCGCTGTTTGTTCTGAGAGTTGCTCAAAAACTCTTCCTTCTTTTTCTGGAGCTTCATCCCTAAACTGAAATCGATCACTTGATGCTGGCTTCCCTTACACCGTCGGTTGTGCGTAGCATCTTTCGTGGTTGGACCAGCGCTGTATCCATCGAAGACAACAGTAGGGGAGGTACAGCGTCGAGTAACGAAAATAACATAGCTGTCACAGATTTAATCATAAGTATCACCAATCTTCCAAGGTACTTGCTGAAGCAGCCAACCTCCGTCAACTACAGTGACACGATCGGACACTGGCAGGTGGTGAATCGAGTCCGTGTTCGCTTCTTTCCATATTGCCGACTGGGGACTATTGGATCCGCTAGATGTCGTTCCTTCAGGATAGGTTTTGTCGTCGGCACTGGAACTCCGCGGTGACTAGTCTACCTTGCTTCTCTTACTGGATGTCGAATTAGAACAGGATTATGTTGACGAACCCACGCGCTTGTCGATAACGGCGAGGAATACGGAATAATGTAATTTCAGTATTTTTCCGTATTTCTTTCTCGAATTTTTTTTTTTGCCTTTTCCGAACCTATGGGGTAGCCGAACCTCTATAGATCTCCTGTATTTGTTCTCGAACTTTGTTTTAGATGTCAATTTTATAATCAGCAGATAGAAAAACCCTAGAAAACACATTTCCACATGCTTTCTACCCCTACCCTGTATATTTTCCTTTTTCCCCTCCCCCCCCCATTTCCCCGTTTTATGTTAATCGATTTTTGTATATCATTTTATATCTCAATTTCATAATCACCAGATAGGAATACCCCAGAAAATATCTTCCAAACCGCTTTCTACCCCTACCCTTTATTCTTCTCTTTTCTCCCCTCTTTCCCCTGTTCCCCCGTTTTCCGTCGTACTCTTTTTCTATACTGAATTTTAGATGTCAATTTCGTAATCAGCGTATCTGAAAACCCCAGAAAACTCACTTTAAACTATTTTCTGGGCATGTTCGGCATTTTTCCCATTTTCCCCCGCATTTCCCCCTTTTCCCCTGTTTTTCGGTTACTCACCCCACTCGGATTTATGGGGACTTTTATTATGTTGTACAGAATTTTTTTCTGATCATTTTGGTACCATTTTCGTTTATATTGCAATTTTTTCCGGGTTCGACCCTTTTTTGAGCTAAAAGTCCTGGACTAATTAGCGTAAAGAGCGGGGCGTTGATAAGGGAAAAGCCTCTTTTATACACGGAGTAATTTCTGTTCGTATTAAGTTTTAATGTCGCTCCTTACTTTCAGTTAAAAAAAACATTTTTTTTTCTATTTAGTTTCTGAATGTTTTTGACTTAATGCATGTTTGATTTTGGCTCTCTGTACATAAATTATTAAAATGAAATTTGCATATTAATCTTTTTTTGGCTAAATGGCTTTCTCTTAGGTTTGATTAGACGATTTTGATAAAAAGGGGTGTAGGAGGAGGCTTAGTTGCCCTACAATATTTTGGTTGCTTAAAAAGGCAACTAGCACTTCAATTTTTAACGAACGTTCTTATTTGTAAAAAATATACGTAGCTTAAGATTTAACCTACGTAACGAACTTCTATATTTGTATATTCTTATTATGTATATGAGGGGGTTTGTCCCCTCGTTAATACACTCTTCACACAAAAGCTTAAATTTTGTCCCAATTCTTTAAGAATGACCCCTGAATCAGAAAGGCCGTAGAATAAATAGTTCAAATTACTAAAAATACTTTAGCGTAAAGAGCGAGGTATTTAGGAGGAGAAGAACCCCTCATATGCGTATTAATCTCTGTTCGTTTTAAGTTTTAATGCTGCCCGTTACTTTCAGTTGAAAAAACTTTTTCATATTTATTTTTTCATTGTTTTTTTTTAATAATAATACTAGAAAATCCAGCGCCCCTTTCATTGAATTTCTCTTCCCCCATGACAAATCCTTCCAAGGAAAGATCCTCCCACGTAGCCACTTCCCCTAAACCCCCCCCCCTCCCCCAACCAAAAAATCCCTCTGAAAACGTCTATACACTTCCCAATAACTATTATTATATGAGAACACTGGTCAAAGTTTGTAACTTGCAGCCCCTCCCCTGGGGAATGTAGGGGAGTAAGTCTTCCCCAAAGACATAGTTATTATGTTTTTCGACTATGCTGAGGAAAACGGTTATCTCAAAATTTTGATCTGTTGACTTTGGGAAAAAATAAGCGCGGGAGGGGGCCTAGGTACCTTCTAATTTTTTTGGAGAGCACAAGAACTTTTTATTTCCGTTAGAATGAGCCCTCTTGCGATATTCTAGGACCACTTGGTCGATACGATTATCCCTGGGAAAAAAATACGCACCCGTGATCGGTCTTCTGGCAAAAAAGACGAAGTTCCCTATTTTTGTAGATAGGAGCTTGAAACTTCTCTGATACAAAGGGTTCTCTGATACGCTGAATGCGAAGGTGTGATTTTCGTTAAGATTCTATGACTTTTAGGGACTCTTAAAGAATTGGGACACAAAGTGAAACTTAGCCTAAAAGCTGAGGGGTTGAGGAAGAGGCAGTCAGCCTTGCATACAGAATAATTTATGTTTGTTATAAGTTTTAACGTTGCTCCTTACGTTAAGTTGGAAAAACTTCTTATTTTTTTCAAGTTGTGCCCAGGCCTAATCAAGATGTAATTCTTGTTACCTGTTTCCTGCTTTTAAATTGTATATAACCAATCAGGAATTGTAAATTAATTTATAGCTTCCCACTTTCTTTAGTTTTTGTGGCACTTGGTATTAACTAAGTGACATATAGCAATCGCAAATTCTGTCGGTCTGTCGGTCGCGGTTATTGCTACTTTAGGCACTTCCAGGTAAGCTAGGACGATGAAATTTGGCAGACGTATCAGGGACCAGACCAGATTAAATTAGAACTAGTCTTTTTCCCGATTTGACCATCTGGGAGGGGGAGTGAGGGGTCCGTTAATTCGGAAAAAATAGAAAAATTGAAGTATTTTTAACTTACGAACGGTTGATCAGATTTTAATGAAATTTGATATTTGGAAGGATATCGTGTCTCAGAGCTGTTATTTTAAATCCCAACAGGATCTGATAGCATTGGAGGGGGTATTTGGGAGGGGGAAACCTAAAATCTTGGAAAACACTTAGAGTGGATGGATCGGGATGAAACTTGGTGGGAAAAATAAAACAAGTCCTAGATACATGATTGACAAAACCGGAACGGATCTGCTCTCTTTGGGCTAGATGGGGGGGGGGTTAATTCTGAAAAATTAGAAAAAATAAGGTATTTTTAACTTACTTACGAACATAAAATCTTGGAAAACACTTAGAGTGGAGGGATCGGGATGAAACTTGGTGGGAAAAATAAGCACAAGTCCTAGATACATGATTGACATAACCGGAACGGATCCGCTCTCTTTGGGTAGTTGGAGGGGGGTTAATTCTGAAAAATTAGAAAAATGAGGTACTTTTAAATTACGAACGGGTGATCGGATCTTAATAAAATTTGATATTTAGTAGGATATCGTGTCTCAAAGCTCTTATTTTAAATCCCGACCGGATCTGGTGAAATTGGGGGAACCTAAAATCATGGAAAACGCTTAGTTTGGAAGGGAATCGGGCTCAGTAATTTGGCGAGTTTGGTGCTTCTGGAAGTGCTAGGACGATGAAAATTGGTAAGTGTGTCAGGGAGCTGCACAAATTGACTTGATAAAGTCGTTTTTCCAGATTCGACCATCTGGGGGGCTAAGGGGAGAGGAAAAATTAGAAACAATTAGGTATTTATAACTTACGAGTGGGTGATCGGATCTTAATGAATTTTGATATTTAGAAGGAAATCGTGACTCAGAGCTCTTATCTTAAGTCCTGACCGGCATTAAGTCTCTGATTTTCCTTTTAAATCAATCTACTGATTCTTAAAATTTTGTTAGAGCTCATACCATATGAGCTCTTGTTCTCCTTAAGAACTAAAACGTTGCATTACGATTAAAACTTTGTCAAAATTTCCAATGAATAGTTTTGTTAAGAAAGTCTTAATAATATGTCTACTACCTAATTTCGGGTGGACAGAGAGGGCTATTATCGTTCCCATGGATTAAAAATTCTATGTGACTTTTGAATTTCTACGTGGCAGAAGCCATTGCGATCCGTACAATATTTATATACATGTGTTTAGAAACATTGTATATAAATAGGAAAAGAGAAATATGACCAATATAAGTCGCTGAAAACAGCACTTACCCCCCCCCCTCAATAAATATCCTGGCAACGTTCATGATGCTCCACTTCTGTGCCGCTAGGCATATGAATGTAACATTTCATGCTAAATAGAAAAAGATTGTCACAATGGTAGTGGCGCTATTAAAGCACAGATGGTTAGATATCAATTCATACCCTCCCCCCTCCTGTCCCAAAGACTCATGCTATATTTCTTTAAGGATTCAATGATAATTAGGATTTCTGGGAACTGAAATGTATTCTTCGAGGCATCTCTCCCCCTCCCCCGCCCCTTTCAAACATCATTGTTCTGACCAGGAGTTATACGACAAAAACTTGATTTATTTAGCTTCTTCTTTGGAAGGTTTGATTTTGGAAGAAGAAAAATGGTTTTATTAAAATAAATAAACACATTTAATAACAAACTGAAAGTTTATAAATTTATTTAGGACTGCATCATCATTTGCTTCTTAGAATAAATAAATAAAGAAAAATAACTATTATCAACTGAAAGTAAAGAGCAACATTAAAACTAAAAAGAATAATTTAAAACACTAATAGAGCAACTATAAAGAACTGCTTTTTTTATAGTTCTAAAGCAGATAAAATATGAGAGTACTCACAATGAGGTGCTCAGCCCTAAAAAGCGCTCAAAATTTCCTTTCCTGAGCTTCTGGGCTAAAATTCAGACAAAAATTGGCCCTTGTAATGTCTTCGAACAATTAAGAGCTGGTCAAAGGATTCTGAAATTGCCCTGATATTTTTACCTTTTTGTTTAGGACCAAAGATCGAATAAGCTTACGAAACAGGGGTAGAGGCCCGAACATCAAAACCTATATCTATTATTTGCGCTTCCTTGCATTTTAAGGGACCATCGCTTGGTGACCGAGCAGGAATCGTTGTCAACAGTGCTCCGATCAGTATGGAAAGGCCCAAAGGACGTACATGAGGGGGATCTGGTCCTGTCCTTATAAATCCTAAATTTAATCATAGTTCTTTTTATTTCTTATACAAATTACCAGTTTTTTATTATTGCTCACCCCTCGAAAAACATTCTGCGCGGCTCTTATGTGTAATCCAGATTTTTTGTGTGATGGATAATCAAAATTAATGATTAATTTAAGTGCATAGCGATTTAGAAGTATATTTTCTTCTTGGAAAACGTCTTTTTTAAAGATGTATTTAAACGTTTTCTTTAAAGATGTATTCCTAATTGCGTCGTTTATTTTCAGTCAGCAGCACATTTCAACCAAATGCAAAATTTGGGTCCGTATATACCCACACTAGAATCATACCCGAAAAGTCAGCTTCCTTACCGCGGTCATTCAAATGACAGAACTATACTCAGGAGTGCCAGAAACTCGCCAAGCACCTGAGGGGGCAACCAACCCTATAATTTCAGCATTTTCTTCTGCTCCAAAGAGTACAGATATTTTCAGCGAGACTAGTTCATATAACTTTGATCGAACGGAAGAAACCGAAGTTGAACAAATACCTAACACACAATATGAGACCAAAATACCAGAAGCTAAAGGAAGAGCGGGTGTTGGTCTTGGAGATATTCGTTATGATTAAAATGGCTGCTTGTCAGCATTTTGTTTTTTATTTATAATACATTTGTATATATTTGTCTTAATTTGGTCTGTATATTCATAGCTGAAGCTTAAAATGGATTTTTTTCTAAAAGAAATTGAAGGATAAAATATGGAGTTCTTCAACTCCAATTATATAAATTGACGAATTAAAATCAAAGTTAGTTATTTAATGAAAGTGAAGCATATATCTCAAGATCATCAACATTTTTTGTTATTTTTGCAAAGTGAAACTGAAATGTAGCCCAAATTTGCCCAACATTCTTTAATATCGGAATTATTAAATTCTTGATTTATTAATTGATTTGAATTATCAAATAGTTTGTAAAATTCTTCAGTTTACTTATTATCATTGTTTTGTTTACTGAACTTATTCACCATTTATGTCCCATTAGGCTTAAAATTAACCAGTGAAAGTTCTTGGCTTCAAATAGGTTTAAATATTTTCATAAGGAAGTTGAACACGATGAAAAAAATTCGGATTTTCACTTGCGATTTATTTCAACGGGTTAATTATACCGAAACATTCATATATATCTGGTGTGGGTGTCATTGACCTAACCTCATTTAGCTCTTGAATTACTCTGAGGCACCGACGAGAATTCCACTCGTTATCAGACAGAGTTCACACGGATAGGCAGAGATACATTATCTGTAAGCAGGAACAATCGCAAGGGAGGGCCTCCCCTCATCCTAAATGTTAACATTTGGTTCAATTTTGGAATAAATGATCAATTACTTGTGTTACTCGCCCCCTCTCCCAGAGAAAGAATGTTCCTGTAAATGTGCTTGTCTGCAATATTTTATATAGGTACATTAGTATCAGTTCGAAATTTGTATAACAGTACTTCATCTTTTAAACCATTTGATTGGTTGGTAGAACTCCTCAGACGTTCAATAGGTAAAAAAGAAATCACCAACGCAACAGCACAATTATAGAAACGAACACACGCCACAAAACCGAACACAATAATAATAAATATTAAATATTAATACATAATAAACAATTTATAAAAGATAATAAAGGATATATATATATATATATATATATATATATATATATATATATATATATATATATATATATATATATATATATATATATATATATATATAGATAGGAGAAAGAAGAGGCTGTTCTCCTACTACTGTTGTCCAATTTAAGTTCGAAGTGATTAAAGTGAAGTTCCAGACATACGAAGTTGTCGATGAAGTTACTTTACGCAGTGCTAATTGAAACACATTTCTCAAAACGTGAAATACCTCGAAAATCTAAAAATATTATTAAAGCCTATAAAAGATAAAAAATATTAATATAAATAAAAATATTAATAGTGACCTTAATATGATTGAATTAATGACAGATGTTCTAATGGTGACTGAAATAATCAGATTGAAGTCAAGTGCTTCTGTTATATTATTCATATTTAATTTTATTGGCTCGTCAAATCTCTATGATCTGCAAAGTTAGTATGTCAGGTCAATCAATGTATAGCTATGTTAATAGGTTACATGCTTTTACTGAAAATTACAGTTTGACGAATATAATGCTAAAAAAATTCCCCGCTCAGGACAAACTAAGTTGCTATTCATCGGAATGGTATTTGAGCCAATCTTGAAATAACCGGATGATCCAAACACTTATCCCGGATTAAATGTAGTTCAGGATCCCACGAAGCTCAGTGAGCCTGTATAAAGTATCCAAATTCTATGACAAAAATCCATTTGGAACTTTTAAATAACATGATTCGGTTACAGCCGTATCCAGGGTTTTTTGTTTTCGAGGGGTGGTTTAAAAAAGATTTTTTTTTGGGGTGGGGGGGCTACAAAAAACTTCAAAAAAGCATTAAGAATTTATTTATATTCATTTCGTTACATTTTTACGAGTCGTTCAAATATGTCGGGGCCCCCTACCTCCCCTGGATACGGCCTTAGTTGCTTATAATCACTTATGCAGCTTTTCTGACTGAAAAACGACTGTCATCGTCCTAAAAAGGGAATTGAATACATCCCATCAGATGATTATTGTCATTTACGAAGCAAGAGAAAATAACAAGTACTTCTGACTTTGATTCGATTTTCCCTCTTATTTAGGTTCAGTTACATGGTTCTCTTGTGGAATTGAGGGATCCTGGGCTAAGGAATCCTCAGGATTCATAACATAAGCTGAACCCTATGATGTTATCCCAAATGGGATAAATAGATTGCGCAACAAGGGTGCTTATAATTGTTAATTTGTGAAATGTTACACATAGTCATTGGTTAGCTTTACAGACAGAAGGGTTGTAAAAGTAAATCTTGAGTTAAACAGAACATATCAAAGTCATTGGATTAAAATTTTGAGGAAGGACTGCAAGTTATGAACTTTGCTCATTGTTTACATACAGTACTGGTTATTGGGAAGTATATAGATGTTTCAGGGGGTTTTGGATGGTGGGGGAGAGGGGTCGGGGGGAGAAGCTTACGCGGGAGGATCTTTCCATGGAAGTATCACTCGTGAGGGAAGAGAATTTCCGCGAAGGGGGCGAAGGAGCGACACGGCTCAATGTCCTATCAAAATTTTAAGATAGCCATTAAGCCAAAAACAATAATAAAATTAATCTGCAAATTTCGTTTTAATTATTCATGTACGGTGAGCCAAATTTAGAATCTGCACTAACTCAAAAACATTCAGAAATTAAATAAAAAAAGATTTTTTTTAAAACTGAAAGTAAGGAACGACATTAAAACTTAAAACGAACAGAAATTATTCCGTATATGAAAGAGGCTGTCCCCTCCTCAGCGCCTCGCTCTTTACGCTAAAGTTTGACTCTTTCTCACAGCTCTACTTCTTAAAACAATAAAAAGTGTAGAGAGCGAGGCGCTGAGGAGGGGACAGCCCCTTTCATATACGGAATACTTTCTGTTCGTTTTAAGTTTTAATGTCGCTCCTTACCTTCAGTTAAAAAAACAAGAGCTAAGAGCTCATATGGCACTTGTGACGAGGTCGGAAGAGCCGAGAGCTCATATGGTACGAGGTTGGAAGAGCCAAGAGCCAAGAGCTCATTTGGTACTTGTGAGAAGGTCAAAACCTAAAGAATCCTAAAGAACCTAATGAAATACCTCATTTTTATAATCTTTCAGAATTAACCCTCGCCCCCACTCCCCCAAAGAGAGCGGATCCGCCCTTCCAACTCCCCCGAATGTCACAGGATCTGGTCGGAATTTGAAATTAGAACTTTATAGCACAAGATCCTTCTAAATATCAAATTTCATTAATATCTGGTCACCCTTTCGTAAGTTACAAATACCTCAATTTTCAAAATTACCTCCCCCCTCCCAATTCCACCAAAGAGAGCAGATCCGGTCCAGTTATGTCAGTCACGTATCTTAGACAGGTTTCTATTCTTCCCATCCAGTTTCATCCTGATCTCACCGCTTTAAGTATTTTCTAAGATTTCCGGTCCCCCCAACTGCCCCCCCCAATTACGTTTGATCCGGTTGAGATTTAAAATAAGATATCGGAGTTACGAGGTCCTTCTAAATATGAAGTTTCATGAAGATCCGATCACTCCTTCGTAAATTAAATATACGTTATTTTTCTTATTTTTCAGAATTACCCCCCCCCCCGCAATTGAGCGGATCCGTTCCAATTATGTAAATTACGTATGCAAGACTTTTGCTTATTTTTCCAACCAAGTTTCATCCAAATCCCTCCAATCTAAGCGTTTCCCATCATTTTGGGTCTCCCCACCCCAAACTTCCCCCAATGTCACCAGATCCGGTCAGGATTTAAAATAAGAGCTTTGAGCCACGATATCCTTCTAAAAATCAAATTTCATGGAGATCCAATCACCCGTTCGTAAGTTAAAAATACCTCATTTTTTCTAATTTTTCAGAATTAACCCCCCCCCAACTACCCAAAAGAGAGCGGATCCGTTCCGTTTATGTCAATCATCTATCTAGGACTCGTGTTTATTTTTCCCACCATGTTTCATCCCGATCCCTCCACTCTAAGTGTTTTCCAAGTTTTAGGTTTCCCCCTCCCAACTCCCCGCCCACATCACCAGATCCGGTCGGGATTTAAAATAAGAGCTCTAAGACACGATATCCTTCTAAAAATCAAATTTCATTTAGATCCGATCACCCGTTCGTAAGTTGAAAATACCTCATTTTTCTAATTTTTAAGACTTACTCCCCCCCCCAACTACCCCAAAGAGAGCAAATAAGTTCCGATCATGTCAATCATGTATCTAGGACTTGCGCTTATTTTTCCCATCAAGTTTCATCCCGATCCCTCTACTCTAAGTGTTTTCCAAGATTTTAGGTTTCCCCCCTCCAACTCCCCCCAATGTCATCAGACCCAGTCGGGATTTAAAATAAGAGCTCTGAGACACAATATCATTCCAAACATCAAATTTCATTAAGATCCAATCACCCGCTCATAAGTTAAAAATACTTCATTTTTTCTATTTTTCCGAATTAACCGGCCCCTACTCCCCCCCCCCCAGACGGTCAAATCGAGAAAATGACTATTTCTAATTTAATCTGGTCCGGTCCCTGATACGCTTGCCAAATTTCATCGTCCTAGCTTACCTGGAAGTGCCTAAAGTAGCAAAACCGGGACTTTAGGTTTCCCCCCTCCAACTCCCCCCAATGTCATCAGATCCGGTCGGGATTTAAAATAAGAGCTCTAAGACACAATATCATTCCAAACATCAAATTTCATTAAGATCCAAATACCCGCTGATAAGTTAAAAATACTTCATTTTTTCTATTTTTTGCGAATTAACCGGGCCCCCACCCCCCCACCCCCCAGATGGTCAAATCGAGAAAACGACTATTTCTCACTTAATATGGTCTGATCCCTGATAATCTTACCAAATTTCATCGTCTTAGCTTACCTGGAAGTGCCTAAAGTAGCAAAACCGGGACCGACAGACCGACAGACCGACAGACCGACAGACAGACCGACAGAATTGGCGACTGCTATATGTCACTTGGTTAATACCAAGTGCCATAAAAATGGGTTTTCATGGCACTTGGTATTAACCAAGTGACATATAGCAATCGCAAATTCTGTCGGTCCCGGTTTTGCTACTTTAGGCACTTCCAGGTAAGCTAGAACGATGAAATTTGGCAGGCATATCAGGGACCGGACCAGATTAAATTAGAAATTGACCATCTGGACCATTGACCCGATTTGACCATCTGGGGGCGGAGTGGGGGCCCGTTAATTCGGAGAAAATAGAAAAAGTGAAGTATTTTTAACTTACGAACGGTTGATCAGATCTTAATGAAATTTGATGTTTGGAAGGATAACAAGTCTCAGAGCTGTTATTATAAATCCCGACCGGATCTGGTGACATTGGGGGCACTTGGGAGTGGGAAACCTAAAATCTTGGAAAACACTTAGAGTGGAGGGATCGGGATGAAACTTGGTGGGAAAAATAAGCACAATTCCCAGATACATGATTGACATAACCGGAACGGATCTCTCTTTGGGGTAGTTGGAGGGGGGCGGGTTAATTCAGAAAAATTAGAAAAAATGAGGTATTTTTAACTTACGAACAGGTGATCGGATCTCAATGCAATTTGATATTTAGAAGGATATCGTGTCTCAAAGCTCTTATTTTAAATCCTGACCGGATCTGGTGACATTAGGGGGGGCATAAAATCATGGAAAACGCTTAGATTGGAGGGATCGGGATGAAACTTGGTGGGAAAAATAAGCAGAAGTCTTAGATACGTGATTTACATAATTGGAACGGATCTGCTGTATTGGGGGGGGGGGGGTTAATACTGAAAAGTTAGAAAAAATGACGTATTTTTAACCTACGAAGGAGTGATCAGATCTTCATGAAGCTTCATATTTAGAAGGACCTCGTAACTCAGATCTCTTATTTTAAATCTCAACCGGATCCAATGTCATTGGGGGGGACCAGTAATCTTAGAAAATACTTAAAGCTGAGAGATCAGGATGAAACTGGATGGGAAGAATATAAACTTGTCTAAGATACGTGACTGACATAACTGGACCGGATCTGCTCTCTTTGGTGGAGTTGGGGGGGGGGGGGGGGGTAATTTGGAAAATTGAGGTATTTGTAACTTACGAAAGGGTGACCAGATCTTAATGAAGTTTGATATTTAGAAGGATCTTGTGCTTTAAAGCTCTAATTTTAAATCCTGACCAGATCCTATGACCTTGGGGGGAGCTGGAGGGGGAAACCGGAATTCTTGTAAAACGTGAAAATTGGGATATTTTTATCTTACGAATAGGTAATCGGATCTTAATTAAATTTGATATTTAGAAGGAATTCATGTCTCAGAGCTCTTAATTCAAACCCCAACCAGATCTTTTGACATTGGGCGGAGTTGGAGGGGGAAATCTTGGAATACACTTGGAGTGGAGGAATCGGGATGAAGCTTTGTGGATAGAATAAGCTAATGTCCTTGATATGTGATTGACGTAACCGTACTGGATTCGCTCTCTTTGGGGGAGTTGGGGGGAGGGGTTCAGTGATTTGGCGAGTTTGGTGCTTCTAGACGTGCTAGGACGATGAAAATTGGTAGGTGTGTCAGGGAGCTGCACAAATTGACTTGATAAAGTCGTTTTCCCAGATTCGACCATCTGGGGGGCTAAAGAGAGAGGAAAAATTAGAAAAAATTAGGTATTTAGAACTTACGAGTGAGTGATCGGATCTTAATGAATTTTGATATTTAGAAGGACATCGCGACTCAGAAATCTTATTTTAAATCCTGACCGGCATTAAGCCTCTGATTTTACTTTTAAATCAATTTATTGATTCTTAGAATTTTGTTAGAGCTCATACCATATGAACTCTTGGCTCTTATCTCTTCTTGCCTCGTCACAAGTGCCATATGAGCTCTTGGCTCTTGTTTTATTTATTCCATCAAAAAAATTGAGTTTTTATGCTGAATTATTTAAAAAGTCTTTACTAAATATAAGTTTTACAAAGAAAAATGAAGAGCTCCTTTAAACCAAAATGCTGAATTACAATAAATAATCGAGTCAAACTCAAAACAAGCAAAAATTAACATCAATAGGGCAGACACCCTGACCTGCCTTCTCAAGAGTAGAAAATAATTTGCATTTTACTGAAAATGAAAATTTTAAATGTTATCACTTTTTAACTTTAATAAACCAAAAATTGTTAAGACTTTAAGGAATAAACATCAGTGCAAGCATATTAAAGTGTCAATCCAGTCATTTACTTTTTCAGTTTATTGCAAATTATGTTCCAATCTTCAGAAGGCATGGGGAGTGTCAGCCCTACTTATGTTAGTTTATGCCCATATACGGAATAATTTCTGTTTGTTTTAAGTTTTAATGTTGCTCCTTGCTTTCAGTTGAAAAATTCTTGTGTTCTTAAATTTAACTCAAATATAATTCAAACTCTTTTCGCTACTGCGGAAGAGAAAGGAGAAATTTACAAAAGTTTAACCTTCGGGGATTCAACAAAAGAAGAGAGGGAGTAAAAATTGCTACGATTATTGACGGTATAGCGTCTGAAAACTTCCGTAAAAAGTTGACAATGTCAAAATGAAATTAGATAGTGTCCATATAATTACTAATAATTGCAATAGATTGAAATTAACCAGTGTTTTGTTTTGTTATAACGGTGTTTTCCTAATCAAGTGTCTAATGCACAAAGCAGGCCTACTTAGATTGGAAAATTTTAGCGAGTTATATATGCTTGTTCATTTTAAGCTTATTTTGATCTAAAACGCTAAATAAGGTGTTTTGATGAAAATATATATTTTACAAAATTGTGCTTTTTGGTGTTTCTAAATATGTAATACTCAATAAACTTAAATTTCCCCGCCAAAAATTAATAGACAGAGATAATTCTCATTTTCAGAAAATTGGCAAAACATCCCGAAATGACGAGTGATTTTGATAAAAATTACACCACTGACTATTGCAGAAGTTTTAAGCACCAATCTTCAAAGTGTGAACTTTTGAATTTTCAAACAGTTCATCTGCTGACCATCAGATTCAGCATATCAGAGAACCCTACTATAGAGGCTTTTAGCTCCTACTGCAGAAATGAAGAATTTTTAATTTTTTGCCAGACGAAAGATAACGGATGCGTGTATTTTGTTGTTGTTGTTTTTGCTGTTTTTTCCATGTGTGATTGTATTCAATCCGATGGTCTTAGGATATCGGGAGAGGGCTCATTCGAACGGAAATTAGAAGTTCCAGTGCCCTTTTTGAGTGACCAAAAAGATTGAAAGGCAACTAGCTCGCTTCTCACGTCCTCTTTCCCCCAAAGTTATTCACTGAATTTTTGAGATAGCCATTTCGTTCAGCATAGTAGAACAATCAGAAATTAAAATCTTTCTCATATGAAAGTGCGCTAAGAAACACTTTTCACCCATATCCGTCAGCTAGAATTTTTTTGGAGGGAAGGAGATTTTTATCTAAAGTAGAATTGCTGGGGGAGGGATTTTCCTGGCTGGGAAAGGGAGGTATTTTACATGGGAATAACTTTCCATGGAGAGAGATACAGATTTATTGGCGTTATCTAATTCGATCAGAAATTAAATAAAAAATTCAAATGAAAGTAAGGAGCAACATTAAAACTAAAAAATAACAGAGACTATTGCACATATGAGGGGAGTTGCCCTCTCCTTAGCATCTTACTCTTTGCGCTAAAGTTTGACTTTTTGTTCCAATTCCTTAAGAACGACTACTGAAACGCAAGGGCAAGTTAATCACAATAATAAGCTTTTTCAAAAGTTGTAAAAATAAACTTTAGCATAAAGACCAAGGCATTGAGGAGGGGGCACACCTTCTCATGTACGTAACAATTTTTGTTAGTTTTAACTTTTTGACGTTCCTCCTTACTTCAGTTGAAAAACTTTTTTTTTTATTTCAGATAGATTGCGGAGGCGTGTTTATTTGTTTTCCCATGGGTGACCACATCAAACCAATGGTCTGATAAAGTCAGGAGTGAGTTCATTCAAACAGAAGTTAGAAGTTCTAGTGCTCTTACTTAATAGGAAATAAGACTGTGCCGCACCTAAGTGTCAATTGATTTGAAATTATTAAGAAGTTTTACATCGAGTTTCCCAGTTTCAGAGATAGCAATGCAACTTGGTATTATATTCGTTCCTAAAGATACACGTTGCCCATATAGAATATAAGTTTGATCTTACGCACTAATTTTCAAATTTCATTTAATTAAGCTGATTTGTTTGAGGCTCGATAAAATTATATACGGAGAAGAAAACTCTCGCCCCAGCTATTAAGAAGAGAGCTGATGGATTTTCTTAGTAGGTGGTGGGGATTGGGCCTGAAGCCTCAAAAAGTACCTTTTCTAGTTTATTTTTTTAACTCTTCCTGAGCCTTCAGATAGATATTGAAGGCTCTTTGGAGGGAGAATGAGGGAATAGAAGCTAATCTCTAGTCTCCCTTTTTCCCTTGGAAATATTTTTGGACTAAGCTGGTAATATGGGTGCTTAAGGGGCTATAGCTTCCCTTTTACTGCATATATATTTATCTTTCTAATACCTAGGTATATTTAAGGATCAAAAAGGAAATACTTAAAAAAAGGAGAATCATGAATTAAGCTTGTAAATTTTCTATGGGGACGGGAGGGGGAAGTGGCAATAGTAGCTTTGTTTTTACCAAGATATATATGAAACAATAATTTCCCTTTTTAAAATGAGTTTGAAATATTTTCTTGCATGCCGGGGGAACGACTTTCGTCAATATAGAAGGAGATTTGAAGGGAGATAGAAATTAATTTTTCGATTTTCCTCTTGTGAACATTTTTCACTAAACCTAAAACATGAGTGCTATACGGTGATACCTTCCCTTTTATTGCAGAAACAAATGTCTGTGTAACATAAAATATTATGTTAACTTGCTAACCGTTGGTGAAAAGGTGGAAGGTTTTATGATTACGTCTAGGGATATTCCTAAGAGGGGGGGAGTGCTACCAATGGCTTTATTTTATCAAAATGTAAATAGGAATATTTCTCATTTCCTGTTAAACATATTTTTCGTTTCTCCTTGTTTAACGGTGGAGGGGAGGGGCCTTGACTCTCTGTCTCAGGTGAAAGTGTCCATAGGAGACATCCCTATAAAAAAAATGGTCTGAAGACCTCACCAGAACCCTCAGAACGACGACATTATAATGATTTTTTTTTATATTTCTGACCTACCTCCTAATAAATATTTTAAAAAGTGCACTTCTTTAGGGGTGATTATCATTCCCGAAGTACTATTTTAAGAATATAGATCTTGAGTGTAAGAAATGGGGGCTGAAAGAGAGAGTAATAGCCTCCCACACATTAGTAAGTCTTGGGTCAAATAGATTGTAGGGGACAAAAGTGTAACTAAAGAGCACCTCTTGTCAATAGAAAACGAAATCCTAAAAAAAGAAATTTGGCGCTGTTATTAAGGTGTTAATGGTAGATCTGTTGCGTGTAGTTAAATTATATCTCTGGTCCTCGTTCTTAGCATTGTTTTCCTCAAGTGATTGCTATTGACACTGATATTGGTTTGAGTTTTTTAAGTTGTGAGTCACAAGTGAGCCCTCTTATATTGAAACAACTTTTAAGAGTTTTATGATCAAGTAAAAACTGGGGAGTATGGCTAAGATGATCCTCAAGTAGATATGTCAACGTCTTTAAACTTAGGATATATGCTATAACAGCTCTGCGGTAAGTGCCCAAGCAATGTTGACTTCTGCTCAGCTGGCTGCCTAGCCACAGTGGCAGTTGACAAAATTACGCCGGAGGTTACATGCCGCCGGCGGTAAGTCACCGCCAAAAATTTTTTGGTTTTTGATTTTGTCATTGCACAATCAAACATTTTAAGATATAAAACTATAAGTAAAGCAGAAAACAACTCATACCAGTAGTAAACAGAACAAAAAACCACTTCCGTCATTCGGAAAGGGGCAATACGTGGGAAGATCTTAAAGGATATTTAAAACGATATTTAAGTAAACATATGCACAACCTTATACTAAAGAATTTCAATTACATTACAAGTTTAAGGTTTTAAAAATGAACATATATTTGTCAATAATACCTTGTTCTGCTCTTTATGTAAAAAGAATAAATGAAGGATTCGTTGAATCACGATAATAATACCTCAAATTGCCCCTTAAAATTTGACCCCGAAGGCAAGATTCATTAAAACTAAATATATAGTGACTAACTAAGGTTAAGTGTTAAAAGCTGAATTGAGTTTTCAATAAAAAGTAATTTATGTTGAGTGAACTTAACATTATTTCAGTTTTCCTCTTTGCAGATAACCCAAGAAGCCACACTTTGCAAAAACCTTTCGAATGTGATATGTGCAAGAAATGTTTTCCTACAAATTCTCTTTCAGTTCTTCATCAAAGAATGCATACTGAAGGAAGACTTTTCAAATTTGACATTTTATCACACATGCACATTTGTATGGTTTTTCTTTAGTGTGAATAAAATATTCTGCCAACAATCCCACCTAACTTATCATCGAAGAGTCATACTGGAGAAGAACTTTTCAAATGCGACACATGCTATAAAACAATCGGTTGGAAATCTCACCTATCTTCACATCAAAGAATTCACACCGGAGGAAAACCTTTCAAGTGTTTTACGTGTCAGAAAGCATTTAATCAAAAATCCCACCAATCTGATCATCAAAAAATTCATGCTAGAAAATAACGTTGTTTTGCTACAAATTCTCGTTTTTAATACCTGATTGTTGCCTTTGATTGTAGTATTTACTAGTTTCATTTATTAAATTTTTTTCTTTCTTTGTAGTGTTAGTTTGTAGAAATTTAGCAGTGAAATACTTGTAAAAGTTTAATCACTTAATAAAAATCGTCATCATCATTCTCGTTTAATTCGTCATCAGAGACCTCATACTGGAGAAAAACCTTTTAAATGCCACAAATACAATAAAACATTCGGTAAAAAATTGACCCTGTCTAACCATCAAAGAACTCACACTGGAGAAAAACCTTTCCAATGTGAAATATGTAAGAAATGTTTTTCTTTCAGATATAGTTTATATACACATCAGAGAACTCATACTGGAAAAAAACCATCCAAATGTGACATGTGTGATAGGATATTCCGAAATATATAAAAATAATGAAGTTTAGTGTTAGACATCAAAAGTTATGAGCCGAAGAAAATTTGTCCAAATTCTGAAGATATAATAAATGAAGGGGGTAAAAAGGTAAAGGGATAAAGGGGGGGAAATAGCCCCGAACTATCAATTGATCTCAAACCATAAAACTATCTGATTCAGAAAAACCCGAGAGCTCTACTGTTGAGGTTTCAAGCTTTTATATACAAATATTTGGAATTTTGCATTTTTGTCAGAAGGATGACAACGGATACGTGTTTATTTTTTATTCTATTTTTTTTCTCAGAGGTAATTGTATCGAACCCGTGATCGTAGAGGGTCAGAAGAGGGCTCATTTAGTCGGAAATAAAAAGTTTCAGTGCCCTTTTTAAGTCACCAAAAATATTGGAGGGCACCTAGCCCCACTTCCGTGCCCCTTTTCCCCAAAGTCACCTATTTTGTTGGTAGATGTTTTGTTCAGCATAGACAAAAGACCTAGTAACCATGCCTTTGAGGATGACTGGACCCCCCACAATTCCCTGAGAAGGGCTGCAAGCTGTGAACTTTGTCTATTGTTTACATATAGTACGGGTTACAGCGTGCAGATATTATTTGAGGGGTTCTTGTAGGGACATTGCATGGGAAGATCTTTACGTTGAGGAATTTTAATGGAGGAAAGAAATCTTCCGAGGAGGGAGAGCCGGATTAAGGACACTATTTAAAACATGATCAGAAATGAAATTAAAAAAAAATATGACAAATAAAGAAAAAAGTTTTTTAACTGAAAGTAGGGAGCAATATTAAAATTGGAAACTCAAAGGAATTGTTAAGTAAACAAGGGAGTTTGCCCTTTCTCAATACCTAGCTTTTTACGAATAAGTTTTATCTAGAACTACCAAAAAAAGCTCATTATTCTAATAGTTATTCTTAAATTTTTGGAAAAAAGGCAAACTTTGGCACAAAGAGTAAGGTACTGAGGAGGGGATAACCCCTTCATATACACAATAATTTCTGTTCGTCTTAGGCTTTAATGTTGCTCCTTACTTTCAGGTGAAAAACTTTTTTTTCGTGAAAATTTCTTAACAAATTACATAAGAACAATTGGAAAAACAGAAAAATAAGTGAAATAGAGAAACGGTGTCCTCATAATGTGTTTTTTATAGCCGAAAAAAACGTGTTTCCTCCAACAAAATGGTTCGAAAAATTTCCCAAAAGGGAAACTAATGGCCTAATAATGCAATTTTTAGTATTTTCATTACACAATTACATTACATAGTTTAATAAATATTCATAAATAACAAATGTTCATATAATTGAAACATTAGGAAAATAGCTGAATTGTTTTGAAGCGAATTCGGAGGATTGTCGTGCATCGTGAAGGCTCCCAAGATGGAAAGTGGAGGAAGAAAGAGGAAAATCACAGGGTGCCAAGTTAATGACCCAGTTACGGTTTTTCATTGTTTTTTTATTTTTTTACTAGCAATCGGAAGATTAATTGGATCACAATTGGGGATTGGAATTGACTATTCACTACATTTTTGGACACGTTTGAAGTGACATATAGATTTTCTACTCAGGATTGTTTGGATTTTAAGATTCTGAAGTTTAAACGTTATTTTTGAGGCTAAGGCCAAGGTATAAAGCCCAATTTTTAATCGTTTCAGTAAAAGGTTCTTTTTAATATTGTTTTTTTTTTCTAATTTCACCCAGTGCCGAAGAGACACTGAGACCAAATTTCAGGCAATTTCAGAACACTCATTCAAATTTTTTATCAAGAAATGCAAATCGAATTCAGATATAAACACTTAATTCTTATTCGAACAATTGAAATCGTGATAATACGGCCCAAGATAAGTATATCTAAAGCTAAATTTGTTTTTGAGCTCTTATCCCCTAAGAAAACTGAAAAACTTTGTCTTTGTTTCTTCGTTTTATATTAGCAGGTAGGTAGTCACGTTGCACTTCAATTTTATCTTAGAAGAGGAATATCCTTAGGACTGATCTTTAAAAGAAACACCCTGTTCCGGTCTCCGTGTGCTTAGGCATACCTCAAATCATCATTAATTTGATGTTTCGAAATACTCCGTTTTTGCAACCAACTCTAATTTCTAATCTTTTTAAGTTTATTGCTAAAACAATAAGGGAAAAATTCCAAAAATCATTTAGTGAGTCGAATAATAAATGCTTTTTTATGACTCAATTTCATTACCTTAAGTTCGAATATACTTGCAATATTATTCATGCCCAGATGCACAAAAGAATGGATTTGCAAAATCAACATTTCGCATTAATTACATTTTTTTTTTCAGAAGTAATAAAACATAAAACAAAAACGAGTCTTTTCATCTGGAAGTAAGGAACAATACTAAAACTTAAAACGAGCACAAACTATTCCATATATGAGGGGGATGTGCCTTCGTCAGCCCTAACCCTTTACGATACAGCATTAAAATTCTTTGAAAATACTTTTCATTCAAATTCACCAGAAGTTGCTTCAGAGTAACCTTTCATATAGAATTGTGATAAAAAGTCAAACTTTAGTGTAAAGAGGGAGCGTTGAGGAAGAGGAAGCCCCTCCTCTCATATACAAAATAATGTTTTTTGCTTTAAGTTTTAATGCTGCTATATTCCCTTTCCTCTCTCTGCGTATAATGTCCTCTGGACACTCTCCTGCGGAATCTTCTCCCCGTGGAAGGTCCCCAAGCAAAAAGTACCCTCCCTCCCAAAAAAAATCTGTATATTTTCCAGCAAATAATACTATATGTGAACAGTGTGCAAATTGCACAACCTACAGCCCTTTCCCAGGCCCTATGGGGGTCAGTCATCTTCAAAGGCATAGTTATTTGCCTTTCAACTTTGTTGAACAGAATGGCTATCTAAAAATTTGATCAGGCATCTTTGGGGAAAATGGGCAAGGAGGGGGAGGGGGGTAATTGTACTCCAATTATTATGACCACTTAAAAAGGACAAAGGGAATTTGATTTTTTTTTTTATCAAATGAGCCCTCTACCAACCTTTTAAAATCACTGGTTTGATGTTATTACCCTGAAGAAAAAAAACAACAGTCATAGCAACCAAAAAGAATAATTCAAACAAATAAACACGCATGTATGATCTTCTTTATAACAAAAGAAAAAGCAAAATTCCATATTTTTATAAATAGAGCTTGAAACTACAGTAGGGTTCTCGGATATAATGAATCTGAAGGAGTGACTTTCATTAAGAAGGATTTCTTTTTTGTCAGTGTATCCCCTTTTTAGAAAATAATATGAAAAAAACTTCGTTTTCTTAAAGAGTTAAAGAGGCTGCGTCCCAAAGTCGAACCTTAAAACGTACAGGAATTAGGAGAGGCAGTTGGGGGGCTGCCGCCCCCCAAACCCCCCGCTTTTAAAGACTCTTTTGTACAGGTTTTTTTGTTATGGGGGGCTGCCCTGCCGCCCCCCTGACCCCCCGCTCTTGGCTTCGGAAAGGCCCTCTTTTAATTAACAAAACAAAAAACCTGTACAAAAGAGCCCGATCGGACAACGTTAAAGGGGGGCTGGGGTGGGTGGGTCGAAACTTTCGGCCAGATTTTCCCCATGAAGGAAAAGTCGGAGGGGGATGAAATTTGGCAGGTTTCTTAGTTGGAGCTCGGGCTATGAAATGCATTCCTCCCCATCCCTCTGCGACCACTGAAACCGAAGATCGCTTAACATTGTCGTGGTTCGCCTCTTTATAGAGGCACGAGTGTGCCTCCTTTATTAGGCATATTTTCTCTGGCTCGTCAAATTGACAGGTAATGTTAAATTTAATAAATTTTTTATATTTAGAATCAGTATGAAAATAGAATTTTTTTATGTTTGTATTGTTATCAAAGTTTTGCTTTTGAAGTTACGTTTACTGTCGACCCTCGTCACTCCTTACTTAGATTTTTCCATGGCAGTGTCAATGTTTCCACCAATTTACTTATCCATTCTGAGAACCCTTAAAAAGAGGCGAGAATCATCTCCTCTGACCAGCCATTAGAGAATGTAACTTTTGATCTTCAGGGTGTCCTCAGGGTATATTTTCTTGCGCCACTGGCGGCACTTTAAATATCCAGGAGGATTGAATCCCCCTTGGGTATTACTTTAGCAGCAATTGTTGGCATAGCTCCGTCCAATCTTGGTAGTACATTTTTCAAATACCCTGGTTTATGGTCATATACTAGGGAGGATGGCTAGTGGGTAGATTGTGAACGAAGCAGTAGGCCCCTTTTTTTAGACTAGTACTCTCAGGGTCACTACGAGAAAGCTTTCACCACTATCAAAGTTCGTGGTAACGAACTCTAGTAAGGAGCGACCCGGCTCAATAGAAACCAAAACTTTACAATATGGAATTTTGATACCAATAGCTACAGCAAAAGAATTGCGTTTTAATGCTGATTTTAAATATATAAATTTCGTCAAGTTTAGTCCTACGTATCAAAAGTTGCGAGCCTGAGAAAATTTGCGTTATTTTAGAAAATAGGGAGAAACACACCCTAAAAGTCATAGAATCTTAACGAAAATTACAGCATCAGATTCAGCGTGTCAGAGAACCCTACTGTAGTAGTTTCAAGCTCTTATCTATAAAAATGTTAAATTTTGTATTTTTTGCCAGAAGGCAGATCACGGATGCGTGTTTATTTGTTTGTTTTTTTTTTTGTTTTTTTTCCCAGGGGTGATCGTATCGACCCAGTTGTGCTAGAATGTTGCAAGTGGGCTCATTATAACGAAAATGAAAAGTTCTAGTGCTCTTTTTAAGTGACTAAAAAAATTGGAGGGCACCTAGGCTCCCTCCCACGCTAATTATTTTCCCAAAGTCAACGGATCAAAATTCTGAGATAGCCATTTTATTCAGCGTAGTCGAAAAACCTTATAACTATGTCTTTGGAGACGACTTACTCCTCCACAGTCCCCGTGAGAGGGGCTACAAGTTACAAACTTTGACCAGTGCTTACATATAGTAATGGTTATTGGGAAGTGTACAGGCGTTTTCAGGAGGATTTTTTGGTTTGGGGGAGGGTTTGAGAAGAGGGGGATATACTGGGGGAACTCTCCATCGAGGAATTTGTCATGGGGGAAAAAATTTCCATGAAGGGAGCGCAGGATTCACTAGCACTATTTAAAAAAAAATGAAAAAAATAAATATGAAAAAGTTTTTTCAGTTGGAAGTAAGGAGCCGCATTAAAACTTAAAACGAACAGAAACTATTACCCATATGAGGGGCTCACCTGCTCTAATACCTCGCTCTTTACGCTAAAGTATTTTTGGTAATGTCAACTATTTATTCTACGGCTTTGTGATTCAGGGGTCATTCTTAACGAATTGGGACAAAGTTTAAGATTTAGTGTAAAGAGAGAGGTACTGACGACGTTTTAATATCCCCATTAAAACGTCTGTACACTTCCCAATAACCATTACTGTATGTAAACACTAGGCAGGGTTTGTAACTTACAGCCCCTCCCCTGTGGACTGTGGGGGATTAAGTCGTTCCCTAAGACATAGTTATTAAGCTTAAAAGGAAGCATATCTCAAAATATTGATCCAGTGATTTTGGGGGAAAATTGTGCGCGGGAGGGGCCTAGAGGCTCTCTAATACTTTTTATCACTTAAAATGGCACTAAAACTATTAATTTCTTCTAGAATGAATCCTTTTGCGACATTTCAGGACCACTGGGTTGATACGATCACCCCTGGGGGAAAAAATGTAATCTGTCTTCTGGCAAAAAACACAAAATTCCAGATTGTTGTTGATAGGAGCTTCAAACTTCTACTTTAGGATTCTAAGATACGCTGAATCTGATGGTGTGATTTTTGATAAGATTCTATGACTTTTAGGGAGTGTTTACCCCTATTTTCTAAAATAAGTCAAATTTTTTCAGGCTCTTAGCTTTTGATGGGCAAGACTAAACTTGATGAAACTTATATATTTAAAATCAGCATTAAAATGCAATTCTTTTGATGTAGCTATTGGTATCAAACTTCTCTCTGGAAAGGTATTTTTCTTGAGTAGTTTGTGTTTCCACAAACTTCGTTATTTTTGACTTCACAAACTTGATAAGTTTCATTTTTCATCATTAAGTGCTTTGGATTGTTTTTGTATTCAACCAAGGTGATAAAATCAGTGATGCATTACGGTATTCATAATGGTTGTGATGATTACTTGTATTGACTCAAGTGGATTTGCTCATCCATTTTATGATTTTATCTAGGACGTGGATGAGGTGTCAGGTGTAGATTAGTTTTGGCGAGTTAAGTGAACCTTGTATTAACCGTTTATTATTACGATAAAATTCCCCAAGGCAAATCCTTCTCTTACTCTAATAATTCATCTATCGATGTTGACTCTAATAGTCATTCCCAAAAGGTCAAATTTGCTCCCTCAGTCCCTTGTTCTGACTACAATAATCTGGCCCCCGCTACGAATCCCGCCACACACCCTGTACCCATTTGTAATTTAAATAAAGTTAAGTGTAAAAATGGTACCTTTGCTGGTCGTTTTAAATTTCCTACACTTTTGTTAAGCAACGCTGAAAGTCTTAATTTTGAAAAACTTAATGAATTAGAATCCTTTTCTAAAATATATAGATCAGACATAATCGCTATTCCTGAAGTACACGCTCAAAATACACACATGTTAAAAATGAATAATTTCTCCCAGTTTATTAAACTCAGATCGAAACCTATCCTCTGGGTAAGAAAGGGGGTGGAATTCTTTTCTTTGTCCGTAATGATTTTTATCCTTCAGAAATATTAGTTCCTTGTCTTACTCCCTTTGATCAAATTTTGTGGGTTTGTGTTCGACCTAAGGTCTTACCACGTCCTTGCTAATCACTGGCTTTTTTGAATACATTTCAATTGCAGTCCGAATATTATTTCAATTACTCTTAAGACTTTCAAATTTCTCTTAGAATACGGCATATTGACTATACCTTTGCAAAGAAAGGAATAATCTATCGATTGAATTGATTTTGTGGGTTGAATATTGTAGATTATCGATGTTGGCGGTTGAATATGAGTATACCTTATCGACAATTCACAGCTTAGAGAAAAAGAAACAATATGTTAAATAAATTGCTTCACTTTTGCTTCTACCGATTTTAAGACCAATGAACTGCATTTTCCGGGGAAATATATTAAGATACATATATAATAACAACATTAATAAAATAATATATAGTATAATATAATATAATACAATATAGTATAATATATAATATAATAAAATAATAACAATATTTTTATTGCTCTGTCAGCTCTAGTGCCGTTGGAATACAAAGTGAAAAATTCCATTCTAAATAATTTGCATAGTATAAATGGAGACTCTATATAAATTACAAAACCTATTTATTGTGTTCCATTGCAAGCCAAAGAATTCGTCCTAATCTTTCAACACTTACAAAACACCCGTCACTCGCTATACTTGCTAGCTGTCTTTCATTTTAACTAATATCACTATGTACTTCCGTCTGCAACTCACGAATGTCTTTATACTCACACATTACATAACCAACACTCTCAAACATATTCTAAGACAAGGGTAAATGTAAGTTGTGCCTGGTTTTCTTCCAGTAAAAAAAAAATCAAGATCAGGCTGCACCCAGGGAGGGTGGAAGGGTTTGACTCCCTCCCCTGAAATGTTTGCCCCACTCGTAAAAACGCAAAAAAAGCATACATTTTTTTTTATGTGTTTCTTTCAGCTTATGAGTATCCATAACCAAGAAAAAATACCCTTTCCCCAAAAAAAAAAATTATGGACAAGATGTAATTTTAAGGTCGCCACAGAACTTATAGAAACTGATTTCCTCCGAACTCAAAACTCACTCCTCCGTTCACGATTCTAAACACAACATTGTTCAAGATAAAAATATATGCTTAAAATGTTCGAATATAGTGTTTAAGTTAATTGTTCGTCTTTTCTCTGTATCTCTTACAGGTTTTAAAACAATAAAGTTAAGTTTTAATTAGCACTTAGATTAAAATTAAGTAATAAAGAACCTGCCCTTCAACTTCGCAAAACTTGACGCCAAATATTGTAAATTTGAGTAACCAACTTGATTGGGGTTATTTAAAAGGTATTACGTCACACATCTACTGTTCAATCAGTTAATAGTATCTTCAATCAGTTTTTTCCATCAAATTTGTTATATTTTAACATGTTCCCAAGATGAACAGAGGTCTGTGTTTTGTTTTTTCTCTAAAAGGGGGTATAATACCTTTTCTCCAAAAAATAAATTATTAGTTCTTTCTGATATGAAGATTATTTCTAATAAAAGCGAATCTTATACCAAAGCTTTTTTCACAATATTTAAATTCGAAAAAAATAACTGTTCATTGATAACAATCATAATTCTAAAAAAATTTGAACAATTATTTCAGTATGTTCCTATTTCTTAGTTGATTACATGTTTTTTTTTGTTTTTTTTTTAATTATGCAATAGCTGCTTTCCTGAAAAGGAAAAAATTGTTTGAATCTGGAGCAGTTGATATCAAAATTGTTTTTTTTTATCTTCAAGTTAGAAAAAAGAAAATCGCCAAAAACAATATAAATTACCATTTGGCTGCTAGAGCTCTAAGAAATTACAAAGATTGAAACTTGACTCAAATTTTTAAGAGGTAAGAACAGGGCTGCCTTAACTATAACCTAAAACTGGACTGAGTTCTTAGAAATTTCACTAAATTGTGAAATTTAGCCCTATGTAGCTGAAAATTACTAGAATCCCACAAAATTCCAAAAATTAAATTTAACTTACATTTTGTTAGAGCCAAAACATGTCATAAATGGAACTGAGCTTTTTAGAACGGTATTGCTGTATTTACGATGCTAGAAATCCGAAACTCTCTGGGCTGCTAATTGCAACCCATGGCGCTATAAAGTTTTATAGCGCCATGAGGGTTTTATGAAACTCTCTGGGTCACCTGACTCATATTTGAATTGCTAACATGGCGCTATAAAAAGTTTTATGGCCGAATTTTTAAGCGTATTTCTAGTGTCAATTTTTAGTGTCAAGTTTTCTTGGCCGGTATTCTAAGCCAGTTAAATAAATTATAGTATTGATCTCCTTGATTATATTAGCTTATTGGCTTATAAAGAAGAGTAGGTTTATAATCTTCTTTTTTTTTCATTTAATTGGGAAGCCGTGAATGAGTAGATTAAGCTTTCTTTCTTTTACTTCAAAGGCTAGCAGCCGCTTATCCAACGAGTCTGATTGGGTCTTTTGGTCATCTAAGGCTAATTCAAGCTCAGAAATTGTATGGTCTCGCAGCACAGCCTCATCCTTTAGAATTTTAATTTCTACCGAAATTGAGTCTAGCTTTGTAGAAACTTGAGCTTGCGCCGTTAGGATTTTGTCCAACTTCTCGTTGATAAGCTTCTTGAATTGCTCAAAGGACGAATGGGTGACTACGGACATTGTAAAATTTCAGCTATAATCTGCGAAGAATGAACAGTATTAGTCTTCCATTATTATCTTCCGTACACAAAATAACAAGCACTTTTCTTGAATATTGGCAGGCCTACGATAGAAGTGACAATCACCGTTGGAAAGGTGGCCCAGTGGGACGGGAATTACGGGACACGGTACACCTTTATAATTATATTCCAATGCCACTGAAGTAAAGCCAAATTTTGTTCAAATAATTCGTAAGAAATTGACGATTTTCACATATGGAAATAAATATTGTTTGGTCATCAGTGTTGACGCTTGCGACTGGGAACTGCCCCTCTCCTGCTTGGAAATTAGGGTTATATTAATGTCTCATTATACCGCTTTAAGTCTATACTCTTTGAATGCTCAAAGATAATAATATTTCTCAATCTCTTACTGTACTCAATGTCGCTAGTTGCGCAATCCAATTAGATTCAGAGTTAAATCCAGTTTATGTCCCACCGAGGAAAAGCCTTTTTAGTCAGGGAGCCACTCAACGAAAATGTGTCGGGTAGGTGATCAGTGAGCAGCAGAAGTTTTGACAACGGAATATGGGGTAATTGATAGCGCTGATCACGAAAATGGGCGTTATATACTCGGCCGGGTGGTGCTTGACCCCGAAAATTGAAAATTTCGCGTTTTTTTTACTATTAAATCACGTTTCGGAAAAATTTCCACAATGATCGCCAAATCTTTCGTAACTGATGCCAGAAGTGACGAGTACAGTAGGGACCATCGCGAATGACCTTGAAACTTGCAATTTTAATTTTTTTATTCGCGCTGGAAAAGATTTCACGCCTAGATTCAGCTGGTAGTGGATAGTTTTATTATCTCAGACAGGAAGATTGCCACTATACTCAACAATGACCTTGATTACAACTCTCTTTCATTCCTAATCAGAATTATTAGTAAACTTGACAAGATTATTATTCAATAAGCTTGAATAAACAAAAAAAAGATTACTATACTAACACCTGCTACGGATTTCGTGAACGGCACTTGTTACTACAAAAGTTAAAAAGTAGCTCAGCATATCAAATTATCCATCAAGCATATCAAACTCGTCCATAAAACACTTCCCACCACAGCCACAAAGTAAATCGCAAGGTCTATTTCCAGCACATGAACATTGTTTTGTACAGCACTTGCAAGAGCAGTACTGGGGGACCACACCTTCTGGAAATGCCTGAAGGGTAGACACAACTGGCCTAACCCCACCGTCTTGAAACATCCAGCCAAATTGCAGGGGATCCAGAAACTGTGGCTTTGCTCGATTTGCTTGCAAAAAAATGTCCAACTGCAGGTACACGCGCTTAGCATGACACTCAAAGGCAGCGTCAGATGGTGGCAAATACTTAAGCTCCCGCTTTCGAGGGTACAAATGCACTCTTAATTCATTAAGAGAGGTAAAGTGGTCTGGGTCTTTTCCATATGAGGCAACAACGACCTTTTTGCAAATCACACTGAATTTTTCTAGAACCGCAGGGTCGAGCTTTGACTTCTGTATCTCTTGGACAAGCAAAGCAATCGGTTTCTCCAATCCCCATTTCTCGACAGCCTTGGCCACTACTCGTTTTCCTTTAGAAAACATGAAACCCACGGTATCACACCCTGAAAGCGTATGAAGAAGGCAGATGGAGTGAACAAAATCGTTCGGTAAATTGCTGCAAAGCCGATGTATAGGCACTAAATAGCTGTGGAACCTGACATAAACTTTCCGCTTTTCACAATTTGGGTGGTTCCCAAGGAATAACTTGTAGTGATATAGCAAGACGACAACTATGTCTGTGTCATTCGCATCGACCAAAACGACATCGAAACCCCTCTCCAAACAGTCCAACATGTGTAACACAACTCTTGTATCAGCCTCTTCATGGGTACAGCTCAAACGCTCTTCAAAGTTTGTATCAGCATTTCCACTTCTGTTGAGCATCACCACTCTCATCCGGTCTCGAAAGCCTCCTGAGAGGTACACAGTGAACCCTGCTTGCAGCAGGTGAACTGAGTTTTCAAACTCACCGAATAGAAGCTCAATCAGTCTTGCCTTTATCTTGGAATTTTGAGAGCAACGATTTCCAGTCATCTAGGTTTGAGTGTCTACCTAGAGCTACCGGATACCTGTTTGAACATCCTCGCTGCTCATGGCAACCACCGCAGTCCTTTAGGCAGATCACCTTGCCTTCTTCGTCGGAATATCCAAAAATCCCATCATATCTATCTGCAAGGACGTGCAGCTCCTTAACGTTGCTGTTGAAAGACACAAGCGTAGAAAATGTCCGTTTTCCATAGCTCTCAACGGTTTCCGATGGATTTGGTGGATGGCTTCTGAGGTAGGGCATCAAGTCTACCACCCTTGAGTGAGTCGACTCACTGCTAATCTCGAGGTTAACGGGCCACTCGCTCAAGCTGATTTTTGTTTTCAAATACTCCAGAAGAGCTGACTTTGTTCCTGTCCGAAGCACAACCATTCCAGATATGGCACTTCTCTGGAATATAGAAGGTGCATATGGAAGAAGCTGATGGGAAAGCAAATTATTTAGATGGTGAAGTCCTCTTTCGCCTGTAAAGTCAACACTCACCAATACCCTTTTGACAGTTTGAAGTTCAACATTGGTAAGGCTATTTACAGCACTAGAAGTATTGGTTGCTTTTTTCTGTTTCGCTTTCTCATTATTCATGACCTTTACTTTGCTAAAGGCACCTTTTTCACCGTCCAAGTAGCGATCAACCGCTCTGCTTCCAACAGATCGCACACTGAGGAGACTGTCAGCTATCTCACTATCAACTGTCTCAAGCGTATAAATATTCAGTATATCTTCGTCAGTGGATCGAAAGGGATTGAGCCTGGCTTCCAGAACAGACTTCACTTTATCAACAGCCATGTGTTGCCGCAGAACGAAGGAAGGGTGATCTTCGTGGTGAGAGGAGTCAAACTCAGTCTGGGGAACAATGCGTAGCATCTCAGTGAATGTAGACGAGACTGAGGCACAGAACGGAAGAGTTAAAGTCCACTTCACCAGTGCCAACTTATTCATGGTAATACCCGTCATTCCACCTTCCGTTTTTGAATCTAAATTAATGGTAGATTCTAAAGCATGTTCTGGGGATATGCAGTTGAATTTTGCATTCCTCCTCTTCACATTGAACAGTCCATTGTGGAATGCCTGATCTACTTCTTGAGGTAAGCCCTGCATCTCAGCCAGGTACTCAATCAAGCAAGTGCCATACTTATAGTGACCACATGCAACTAAATAAGGAAGCATTTTGTTAGCTCCTTCAAGATGGCCATCCCAGTCACCAGATCTTTCACTGTACAAAAACTGCCACAAAACCAGTACCATTTCTTTGTACTGCTTCCAGAACTTGTCGGTTTTTGAGCGTGCACGAGAAGTCTCGAGCCTTTCTAACCACGGGGACAATGCGGTAAGTTTTTCCTTTAGACAGTTCAAGTTCTCATTACCCTCTCTTGAGATCTTCAAGTTTTGCAGTAAATCTCCCATTTCTTCAAAGATAGTGATGCACGATGAATCGTCTGATTCTGCGCAAGAATCTCCGAAAGCCTCCCAGTACAGAATGGATATTGCCTCGAGGACTAACGTATGAGCAGCGAGAGCTTTATAGTACGGTTTACCACTCATCACTTTCTTCGCGGTTCCTTCCAACAGAATTCCAGCCTCGTAAATCACCTCTTCTAGACCCGAGCACTTCATTATATGACCGATGGCACCCATGAAGTTCATTAAAATATGAAGACCGCCCATTCTGAGGACAACATCAGAATATGCTTCAGGATTTCTGACTCTCAGAGCATGAACGATTTCATATACGGCCTGGTCACATGTGACGACGGTGTAACTCAGTCCCAGTTCTCTGGCAGTTTTCTGGAAAGACTTAATGACTTCTTCCACGACTGCTGGGTTCGAGGGAGAGTGGGGAACCACTGGCAGGTATCCGATCCTGGTAACAGGAATATCAGCCTTACAGCCATACACTGCTGAGAAACACTTGAAACCGAAATATGG
The DNA here is from genome assembly GCF_032884065.1 of Artemia franciscana. Taxonomy (NCBI): domain Eukaryota; kingdom Metazoa; phylum Arthropoda; class Branchiopoda; order Anostraca; family Artemiidae; genus Artemia; species Artemia franciscana. Next base: position 43,613,634 of record NC_088870.1, read on the forward strand.
TTGAGATTCTGCCGAGTCACTTAATACATTAATGAGCTGCGTCGGCAAAGCTCTACAAAGAAGCCAGATCGTGAAAAAGTCTGAAACGGGAACTTTCTGGTCACCTGACAAACCAATGAGATCGCTGCATTTATCGGTCGCCTCTATTTTTCTCTTGAGGTACATCTTCCCAAACTTTCCAGGCTGAATCAGATTTGAAGACGACAGGGAAGGGTTTCTGTTCCAACTTTTCTTCAAAGAACACGCTTTCTTTAGTGGGCCGTCCGTGTTTGGTTGCATAATGATGCTTGTCGTAATATGTGACGTCGAACCGTCAGACGTCTCTTCCTGAAATAACAGTACTCTTAAGCAAAATGTAACAAGAACCCTATTATTCCTTTCGAAAATTGCTCCAAGGACACCTGAAGAAGAAACAAAACTGGAAGATAGGATTCAGGTTGCTGTATACGCGAAGCGGCAACGGTGTTTTTTGTCGGCACATTTTTGAGTCCGTCGGCACAAACTGGACGTCCCCCCCCCAAAAGCTAAGCGGCTAGTGACGCCCCTGATGGTATCTGATACCACGGTCTAAAGTCGTTTTCGTAGTTACCGAAGTATCTGATACCCTGACGCATTCACACTGGATAGATGCCGCTGCTTATCCGAGCTAAAAATTGGGTCAATCCGCTTTTCTGTCAATAGTTCAAAAACGAGAAGAGTTAGAGAATTTCTGGATCATTCATTTTGTAGGACAATAAATTTCCTATAGAAGCCATTAAAGAAAAATACACCTCAGTCAGGCAAATTTTCAGGATGGATCAAGATTAATCCAAAAGAGAGATAAATTGTGTTAACTTTTTCGTCGATATTTTGTGATTACAACTGAACGGCAAAAGATAAAAATGTTTTGAAAAGAGAATATGATTCTTTATTTAATTACCTTCGATCTGATGTATAGCTGAACAATTTTGGAGTAACCTGTAATTTTTTATCGATTTTAATATAATTTTTGCCAGTTAAGATGGATTTTTAGGGAATTTGAAGAAATGTGGATGTCGCACCCATTTGTCGACTATATAACGCCGATTTTCATTTTCAGCATGGTCGATTGCATTAGATTGCACACTCAAACCTTCTGCTGCTTGCTGATCATCTCAATCCTTAAATATCAACATTTCTCTCGTGTGGCTCCCTGACTATTTAAATGCGACGTATGCGATAAAACATTTGGTCTGAAAATTCATCTATCTAATCATCAAAGAATTCACAACGGAGAAAAACCTTTCAAGTGTTTTACATGTGAGAAAGCATTTCGTCAAAGATCCCACCTATCTGTTCATCAAAGGATTCATACTAGAAAATAACGTTGTTTTGCTACAAATATTCGTTTAATTCTCCGTCAGAGAACTCAAAAATTATTCAAACATGATTCAATTCAAATGTGAAATAATTCATTCAAATGTGAAATGTGAAACCATTCAATGGAAACATTCCAATAAAAAGCCGTCCTATCATCTTATCAAACAGTTCATACTGGAGAAAAACTTTTCAAATTTGACATATGTTTTAAAACATTCCAATAAAACCCCCACCTATCATCTCGTCAAGAGATCTCATCAAGAGAGAGAACAAAGATCGAAATGTATAATGTCTTTAGCATTAAATAGTAACTGTCATAGTCCTGAAACTGTTTTAAGATTTATCTTCCAAATTACTTAAAACGATTGGAAAAACAGAAAAATAAGCGTCCTTTTAAACGTATCTACAGAATGATTTTAAATGCTCATACCTCGAGAATACGGATCTTTGGGTATAAGACTCCTACGGAATTTTCCCTTACCAGAAATAGAAAATGGTGGTCTAATAATGTGCCTTTCTTATAGCTGACATAAAAAACGTATTTCCTCCCATAAAATGGTCCAGAAACCTAACTAAAAGGGAAACTAGTGGCCTAAAAATACAATTTTTAGCATTTTCATTCCTGTATTAGTTTTATCTTATGACATATTACACAGTTTAATAAATATTCATAAATTACGAATGTTCATTTAGTTGAAACATTAGGAAAATAGTAGATGTGTTTTGAAGTGAATTCGGAGGATTGTTGTGCATCGTGAAGGCCCACAATATGGAAAGAGGAGGAAGAAAGAGAAAAAAAAATCCCAGAATACCAAGTTAACAAACCAGTTAAGGTCTTCTCATTGTTGTTTTTTCTACTAGCAATTGGAAAATAAATTGGATCACAATCGGGAGTTGGAGTTGAGCATTCAGTACATTTATGGACACATTTTAATTGACATATCTTTTCTACTCAGGATTTCTTGGATTTTGAGACTCTGAAGTTTAAACGATATTTTTGAACCAAAGGTCAAGGTATAAAGCCCAATTTTTAATTGTTTCAGTAAAATGTTCTTGTTAGCATTGTTTTTTTGTTTTTTTAATTTCGCCCAGTGGCGAAGAGCCATTGAGATAGATTTGAAACATTTCAGAAAAATCATTAAATTTTTTATCTTATTACCTAAGATAGCCTTACGTTAGTTTGAAAAATAATGTTTAGACCACTGATTCAAGAAATACAAACGAATTCGGATATAAATACTTAATTCTTATTCGAACAATTCAAATCATGAAACAACGGCCCAAAATAAGTTTGTCTAAGGCTAAATTTGTTTTTGGGCACTTGTCCCCTAAGAAGTCTCCGTGTGCGAAGGCATGCTTCAAATCATCATTAATTGATGTTTTGAAATATTTCGTGCCATGATGTCGCCAGTAGGAGGTTTTTATTATTAAATGCCTGTCGGTAATCAAATAGCCTAAAGTTAATAAAACAATACACTAGACCTAGAGTTTCATTTGTAGTAAAATGAGTCAGCTTTTCTCAAGTCTACTACACTGTCTCATCTTGGCACGTCTGGATAATTTTGTGTGGAAATATTTCATAGTTCGATATATATGATTGTCTCAGAAATTTGCAGGATTTTGGGGGATGCCTCGGTTTCGAGCCTCCCCTGTTTATGTGCTGCAACCAACCTGGCACGTTTTGCAACCAACACTAATTTCTAATCTTTTTAAGTTTATTGCCAAAAAATAAAGGAAAACATTCCAAAACTCATTTATCGAGGTGAATAATAAATAAGTTTTTTTTATAACGGAATTTCATCACCATATATAGGCCAGTGTATTCTCCTGATGAGCCCTTATGTTGGGTGTTGTCTCTGAATTATTTGTCTATATTATTTTTTCTATTGTTTGGTAAATGACGACTTATACTTATCGACGACATGACTGCCTGTCCATGGATTATTCTTTATGGTTGATTGTGTGTGGCTATGCTGTTTGACCTATGTGATTGTATGGATGAGTAGGGTTAAGGCCTCATTCAAGTACTGGTCTATATTAATCACTAATTTAGGAAAACAGTCTTCCTTTTCTCCTTCTCTCTTTTTTTTTTTTTTTTTTTTTTTTTTTGTGTGTTTGTGCTGTTGCATGGTGATTTCTCTTTTCATGGTATGATTGAATATATTTGCAATGTTATTCATGCCAAGATGCGCAAAAGAATGGATTTGCAAAATCAGCCTTTCGTATTAAATTAATTTTTCTGTCAGAAGTAATAAAAAATAAACCAAAACACTAGTCTTTTCATCAGGAAGTAAGGAGAAACATTAAGACTTATAACGAGCAGAATATATTCCGTAAATGAGGGGCCGCACCTCTTTCAGCCCTCACCCTTTACGATACAATATTAAAATGCTTTGAAAATACTTTTCATTCAAATTCACCAAAAGTTGTGCCTGAGTAATCTTTCATATAGAATTATGATAAAAAGTCAAGCTTTAGCGTAAAGAGTGAGGGTTGAGGAAGAAGAAGCCCCTCCTCTCATATACAAAATAGTTTTTTTTTTGCTTTAAGTTTTTAATTCGGACACTTTTCGACGGAAGCTTCTCCCCGTGAAAGATCCCCAAGTAAAAAATAACCCCCTTCAAAAAACCTGTATTTTCTAATAACTAAAACTATATGTGAGCAATGTGCAAATTGCCCAACTTACCCCCCCTTTCGCAGGCACTATGGGGGTCTTGTCATCTGCAAAGTTATAGCTATTTGACATTTCAACTATGTTGAACAAAATGGCTATCTGAAAATTTTTATAGGGTATCTTTGGGGAAAATGGGCAAAGGAGGGGATTAATTGTACTCCAATCTTTATAGCCACTCAAGAAAGAAAATAGGAATTTGATTTTTTTTTTTTCGTATCAAATGAACCCTCGACTAACCTTTTAATATCACTGGTTTGATACTATCACCCCGAAGAAAAAACAGCAACAAAAAACAAAACATAAAATAAACGAATAAACACACCTTTGTGATCTTTCTTCTAGCAAAAAGAGCACAATTCCATATATTTATAAATAGGAGCCAGAAACTACGGTAGGGTTCTCGGATATGATGAATCTGAAGGTGTGATTTTCATCATGATGGATTGATTTTTTGTCAGTGTATCCACCTTTTCAGAAAATCGAGCAAATTTTCTCTGGTTCATCAAATTGATAGATACTGTTAAATTTTATAAATTTTATATATTTGGAATCAGCAAGTTTCGTTTACTGTCAACCCTACTCACTCCTTACTTACAGTTCACGAAATGTTTGAAACGACGCTTAGTCATACACGCTTTTCTGTTACTATAGCTTTATAAGGAACCCTATTTTTCGCACAGGTATTCGTTTGATAGACGACCAGTCAACAGAGTTCCGAACCGAGTTCTATCTTTAGATAATTCTACTAGAAAACCAATAACATTTCTTTTTCAGCATTTTGAAGTGGCCAGATTTAACTATTATTATTATTGGCGGTCACCCAAAAATGAGTCCAAGATTAGGCGGTAAAGAAAAATTACACCCATGCCCACAATAAATAATTATAAAAAATCAAAATAGAGCTAACAGCCGCTGCGTTATTGGTATCCGTTCGGGTATTGTGTTTTCAAATAAGACTTGCCAATCTCTTTATTTTTACATTGAGGAAGAATTTTCATTGGTAGTATCAATGTTTCCACCATTTTTTTTTATCTATTCTGAGAACCTTTAAAACGAGGCGAGAATCACCTCCTCTCACCAGCCATTAGAGCAATCAATCCTGGATCTTCAGGGATTCCTCAAAGTATATTTTCTTGTACCACTGGTGGCACTTTAAATTTCCAGGAGGATTGAACCCCCTCTGAGCATTACTTTGGCAACAATTGTTGGTGTAGATCCATCCAATCTTGGTAGTATATTCCTCAAATACCCTGATTTATGGTCATATACTAGGAAGGATGGCTTGTGGCTAGATGGTGATTGAAGTAGTAGGCCCGTTTTTGTGACTACTACTCTCAGGGTCACTACGAGAAAGCTTTCACCACTATCCAATTTCAGAGCCATACTTGAGAACTGTCGTTTTCGTAAGTTTCAATATTTTAACATTAGTTTTTAAACTTATCTGTCTAATCTTCCTAAGTCATTTCAACATAGAAAAAGAGCACCTTCGTTGAAAGACCCCTGGCCATGCTACATTTTACATGTTCTCAGCATCCGCAATCTTTACTATGCGTGTGTATGTGTGGGTGGAGGTTTGAAATTAGATACAAATAAGCTTTTTTCAAATCCAAGAAGGGGGATTTTCTTGTATTTTAATGATTTTTTTAATGTTTAAAGAAAAAACAAGTCATCTGGCAAAAACAAAAAAATTCCACATTTTTGTAAATAGGAGCCCGAAACTGCTAAAGTGGGGTTCTCTAATACGCTGAATGTGATGGTGTGATTTTGGTTAAGATATTATGATGTTTGGGGGGTGCTTTCACCTATTTTCCAAAATAAGGAAAATTTTCTCAGGCTTGTAGCTTTTGATGGGTAAGATTAAATTTGATGAAATTTATATATTTAAAATTACATTGAAATCCAATTCTTTCGATGTATCTATTAGTACCTGAATTCTGTTTTTCCGCAAATCTTTAACTTTTGCCGGGGCTATAATACCAAGGAAATAAAAACTCTAGGATAGCCTATTGATTTATCGTGGTTTATACCCTTCAACTGTAGTTTTTTAGGCCCAATTTTGAAGGAAAGGGAGAAAGTCACTTCTGTGCATGGTTAGCATCTATCTCACTGTTTATTTCCCGTAGCCTTTTTCTGCCAAGTCTTGAGGATTCCAGAAATATATAAATAACTCTGAATAGTATATGAATATATAAATGACTGTATATATAAATGACTGTTTAATGGCTTTACGTACTTACTTATGGTGGGAAACCGGCATCAAGGATCTTTGAGACCAATTTGGACCATGAAGTGCGGTCTGCTGCCAGTTTCTTTGTAAGTGGAAGCCATTGGGTTGTCCATCTATGACCAAGAATTCTAAACATCGCAATAGGTTCAAGAACTGATTTAACCAAGTTGTATCAGTTTTTCTCTGTCCTCCTAGGTGTCTCTTTCACGAGCTGGGGAACCCAGCTAGAAGGATTTAGTGTGGCCAGTACTCTGTTGGCCTCCGTAAAACATGGCCCAACGATTTCAATTGACACTACTTGATGGTTATGGCAATGCATATCTTGATACCATAAGGCCACCATTATAATAAACTACTAAAAACTAACTGCAACACCAAGGCAGCTGAGGCTAACACAGCTACACATACTCCTCCTCCATCCTAATAAATTCAAAGCCTCCCTCTAAACACTCTCTGAGGACGTTCCCATTGCTTGAAATATTTTTAAGACACCCTCCCACCCAAACCGTGGACCATCTGCTCTCTGTTTAGCCTTAGACGGTTGCCACAAAAAGGAAAATCTTCGGTAAGCTGTCATTCAACATCCACAGAACCTGCCCTACCTTTATTCCCCATAGTCCTAGAAGGGGAATTGAACTACACTTTCCGTATAGCCTGCTGATTTAAAATACTGTCCAATTAGAACAAATATGGTAGAATATGCTTAACTAGATATTTGCAACATCCCCTCGTTCACAGTCCCTTAGTTTCTTAGCCTCTTTTGAAGTCTCTTTTAAAATATGGAAATACATTAAAGAAAAATTGTACTTCTTACTTCCGAATTCTCAAAAGCACCCTTGACAACTTTCTCTTCGGATCCATTAGCTATGTGAGAGACTTCCGAATATTTTGTGAAATGTTTAGATAAGATAAAAAGTAAAATCCTTATCTTTAACCTTTCTCTCTTAACAAAGAATTTCAACGACTTTGTTTAGTGCCTAAATTAAAAAAAAAAAGTTTTGTAAGGTTTAATGTCCAAAAAAATAAGGTTTTTAGTATGAAATTATAGAACAAAGAAGAAACTTGAAACGAACAAAAATTATTCCTTCGTAGATTCCGCAGTAAATATCTACACAACTAGTTTGAAGATGGTGTTTTTTTTAATTTGAATTAAGTTTGATCTTCAAAATAATAATAAATTAAATATGCATAAATAACTGACTCATAGGACGGGCAAAGTTTAATAATTTCGAAAAAAATATTTTGGAAATTCGTTCAGACACTCTTAGAATTAAATACTTTTTGTACCTGTATAAAATACTTTGTTTTTCGAAAACAAACTGGAAAACTAAAAATATCAAGAACCTGGCAAAATAATTTTGATTTTTTCTTATCTATTACAAAAATGTCGCTTCACATGTCACTTGAATTGTCACTTTTTGCCAACTTCCAAGAAAAGTCTGAATTTTATTAATATCATCCTTTTTTAAGAATCTATTCTAGTACCAAGGTCTTCTAACAAGCAAACAAGAGCATAAAACATCTCAAATAGCCTTCGGTTAGCATTTTTGTCATGTTGATTCGTCAGTTTTTGCATTTTTTTTTTTTTTTTGATTTTGCAAATTTTCGGTCTTATAACTTGTTTTTCTTTCTTTTTACTACTGATAGCGATTATAGAAATATTTAGATTATCAAACTGCCACTTTTACCATTGTTCTCAAAAAGATAAAATTCCTGTTGAGAGAAGTAGTGGGACAAAGAGGATAGAGATACTTGAGAGCCATTACTTACGAATAGGGTGTCGATTTGATGTTTCAATTCCTGGGTCTTTTTAGCAGAGATACGTAGCGGCCATGCTGCCGTGGGTAGAGATCTGTGGGCCTCGTATTACCAAGAAAATCTAAATATTTCCTCTGTCTCATAACACTTTGTAATTAATTCTTTTTTACTTTTGATATTTCAGGGATGGTGGAGGGCGAAAACCCAGGCCTGATCCTTTTGTGAGGCACCCATAGGATATTTTAGAATAAATCAAATATTGCGTTCACGTCAAAAAATTAAAATATACACTGGGAATTGTTTGATACCTTTCTATTATCCTATCCACTATGCTTATCTCCTTTCTGCTAGCAAAAGACTTATTTTACTTCTACTAGCTATAATTTTCTTGTTAGTGGCTTTGCACTTCCTTGGTGTCAAGTAGCCTACAAACCACATTCTTGATAGTCTTTAATTCGCCACTCGGTTTTTTTTTATTTTAAAGCAGCAAAATTTTAGGAAATGCTTTAGTTTAAGATAATTGATAGAACCATCTTCATCATGGTTCTAGCGATAGCTGCAACCTGGGAAAGTGTAACCTAATTCTAGTAACCAAAAATTTAAAAACCCGTTTTGCAAAAAAACCTGTCTAGTGAAAAAATATTGCTATTTATGGCTGATTCAGGAGTTGTAACTATTATTAAAATTAACAGTAAAACTTGATTACGAGAAAAAATTATAGGAATTTCGTAAAAAAGAACCTGAAACCCCTCAAAAATAGCGCGACATTTAAAGGACAGTGTGCCATTGGAATTACCAACGTCTATAATCCCAGAAAGAAGAATTTAAGTGCCCCTTCCCTCCTTAACAGCAACAAAAATCACCTTTTTGAATGGGAAACACTAGCTGTGCATGTTACCCAACCCTCATTCAACTCAACCCCAGATAACTCATTCCCTCTTTAACTAAAAACTTTTTTTTTAGTTTTTATGCTGATGATGAACACTTTATATGTGTTCGAAATATCCAATCACATAATTGTATATCTGTTCACTGTCAATTAAAAGGTTTAATCCCTATTTTGAATTGTTTTACTTTCGTCATGGAAAGGCAGTGTGGTCTTCGAAGTTATCTACATCAAAATAGATGGTGAAACCACAGGTAAAATAAAAAGGGCATTGAAAGACAATATCACCAGGGAATATAATAATGAATTGATGGAAAACATAGCACCGGCAAATGTTACTAGTACAATTGATCATTTAACAATAGATAAATTCTATGAACCTAATAATATCAATGATGAAATTTATGGTGAGATTGTTAAAATTTGTCTATGATCCCAAATGGAATAGGAGTCGTGTCAAGAGAGAAGATAAGGAATTATGTTATGGCATTAATTTGAAGCATTCATGTTTTGAGATGATATTCTGCATGTCATTATTTAAATGAAAATATTTTATTCCAGTATTTTGTTATGTTACTATTATTTTTAGGGTACGCTAGAAACTACAACACTTAGAATTTTTATTCAAAATTCGGAGATGCAACAAACGTAATTTTTAGAAACAAAGTTATTACTTTCAGGCTCATAGGAGATCAACTAGAGTCTGAGATAGGTTAACCTGGGGTTTTTACCGAGGTCTGTGAGGGATGAGCAAATTTTTTTCCAACATTCACATGCAGAGACTGGCATACGGACGGTCTTGCCCACTGACACAGAGAGTGAGAGAGGTAAAAACATACATAAACATAGAAAGTCAGAAACAAAGACACAGACATAAGCAAACAGACCATCAGACACATAGGCAGAGAAAGGGAGAGAGAGAGAGAGAGAAGAAAAAAGATATAGAGAGAGGGAGGAAGTATACATACACCAGCCCATAAAGTAAGATCCACGGGCAAAGAGTGGGAAAAAGTGAGATAGAGAGAGAGAGAAAGAGAGAGAGTAAAAACACACACAACCATACAAAGTTAGAAACACCGGCTGAGAGAAACAGGCACAGAGAAAAAAAGAATCGAAGCCAAAACAAATACTAATGAAAACAAATCTTCATGAAAAAATATCTCAAATTAAAAATAGATTTAAGAAAAAATATCAGGAAAATAAAAACTCCTTGTGGGAAAAAACTTTTAAAAAAATAACACCTTGAAAGCCAAAAGCCCCTTAAAGAAAGAATGAGAAGACAAAACATATCTTAAAGAATTACGCAGCCTACCACGCGTGAGCTGTCCTCAGTTACAGCCTGTGATTCCCCACTTAACTAGAATCCCGTGAACTCCTTCACAACAAGTAACGCGAGATTACGTCGGTAGTAAATTTATCAGTTCACATGAGATTATATCATCCTCAACAGAGACAAGGCAATCCAAGGCAAAAACACCTGCATCTTCAATAAAATCAATAACCCCTGTGGAAAATATAACACATCAAAATAGGGATGAAACCTTTTAATTGACAGTGAAACAAAAGTAAATTTTTAAACTGAATATTTCGCATACATCATGCGAACTAAAACGCTGATGACTTTTACTGTTCAAAATATCCAGTTAAAATTTTATATTTGTTTCACTGTCAATTATAAGATTTCATCCCTATTTTGATCTGTTCTATTTTCGTCATAGATTGGTAGTTTGGTCTTCGAAGTTATTTAATAACACCTGCGTCTTGAAGGAATCGCTGCTAACCTTCTTCGTGAATAACGGTAAAGAAGAAAAGAGTAGCGGCTATGGGCCCGCTTGAATCAGAATTTCGACGCTACTAATGTGGAGTATGAAAGAATTAGAATGCCTGAATTTGACAAAACCTAAAAAAGAATTGGTTTGTTATTGGCTTTGGCCAATAACTATAATAATTAATATAACTATAATATAAAAAAAGATATCGTGAAAAACCTGAATAACTATGCCTTTGCAGATAAGTGACCCCTCTCCCCACAGCCCCTAGAGAAAATCTATGGAATATATCAATCGTTTACGTATGGTATATGCTACTGAAAATATGCTTATATTTTTTGGGTGGGGATTGGGGTGAATTTTCAGGGGAAATTTTACTCTTGGGGAATTTGCCTGGATTCCTATGCAAAATTCATCGAAATTATTTTAAAAATGATCAAAAAATAAATAAAAAACAAGTTTTTCAACTGAAAGTATGGAGCAACATTAAAACTTAAACGAACAGAAATTATTACGCATATGAGAAGGTTGCTCCCTCCTCAACACCTCTTTGGTGTTGGTCCCTCCTTAAACTTTAGCTCTTTGTGCTATAGTTTGAATTTTGTCCCAACTCTTTAAGGCGACTTCTGAAACATAAGGTTCATTTCATTAGAACAATAAGAATCTTTTTTAAAAGTAAAGAAAACAAACTTTAAAGAAAAACTTTAGCGCGAAGAGCAAGGTTTTGAGGAGAGGGCGACCCATTCATATACGTAACAATTCCCGTTCGTTTGAATTCCTATTGATGGTCTTTAATTTAAGTTGTAAAAGTTTTTTTTTATTTAATATTAGTAGGGGAGAATGTCCCTCTTTAAACTATAGCTCTTTGTGCTATAATTGGAATTTTGTCCCAATTCTTCAAGAACGACTCCTGAAACATAAGGCTCTTTTACTTAGAACAATAAGAATCTTTTTTAAAAGTAAAGAAATCAAACTTATTAAAAAACTTTAGTGCAAAGAGCAAAATGTAGAGGAGGGGGCAGCCCATTCATATGCGTGATAATTCCCGTTCGTTTGAATTCCTTATGTTGCTCATTAATTCCAGTTGTAAAGACTTTTTTTTATTTAATATCAGTAGGGGCGGATGCACTGCTCTGCAATATAGTGGCCACTGAAACTGGGAGGTGAGGGAATAGATTTGGGAATAGAATTGATTGGCTATCTCAAAATCTTAAATTAACATTAATTCATGCTTTTTCGAGCCAGAACTGTTTTTTGTGGCTGAAAATGGCAGAAAAGGTGATTTTGCTTGTTGAGATATCTTTTGCTGCTATAAAAAAAGGGGCTAGAATTTTCAGCTTCCATCAAACTGATCCTTCTTCTTGCATTTTATGGCCAATGGCTAGAAACGATTATCATTTTTCCCCCATTTTCAAATTCGTCGACTTTCTCAGGGCCGTAACTATTAATAAGAAATTCTAAACTAAATGGACTTTATTAACCTTAAATAAGCATAAAAAATAATTTTTTCGATGTGAATGTTCTTGTCAAAATTACTACTGTTTATAGTTTTGGTTACTATTGAAGTTTTATTTAAAGTTTTTATTGCTGTTTTTTTCGCCACGAACTAGTACTTGTTCAAAACTAATAAAACCAAACGGTTCGTGATAACGAACTGTAAATAAGGAACGACATGACTCAATAGTAACTGAAACTCTGAAAGAATGCAATTTCAACACCAATATATATATATATATAAAAATTGACTAATTATCCTGATTCCACATAAATAAGTTTCAATTAAGCTTAGTACTACTCATCAGAGGCTACGAGCCTGAAAAAAATTAGCCTGATTTTCAAAAAGGGGAAAACACTCTCTAAAACTTAAACAATCTTATTAAAATTCACAAAATCAGATTCAGTGCATCAGAAGGTCCTACTGTAGAAATTTGAAGCTCTTATCTGCGGAATATGAAATTTAACATTTTTTGCCAGATGAAAGATAACGGATGCGTGTTTATTTGCTTTGTTTTTGTTTTTCCCGGGGGTAATCGTATCGACCAAATGGTCTTAGAATAGTGAAGAAGGGCTTATTCGAACGGAAATCGAAAATTCTAGTGTTCTTTTTAGTTGACTAAAAATATAGGAGGGCTATTAGGCCCCCTCCATCACTCTTTGCCCCAAAATCGTCCAATTAAAATTTTGGGATAGCCTTTTTGTTTATCATAGTTTAAAGGCACAACAACTCCACCTTTGGAGATAACATGACCCCCAAAACTCCTGGGGAAAGGTCTTTAAGTTATAAAAATCCCCATCGTTTGCGTATAGTATTTGTTGTTGGGAATCTTACACTTTTCGGATGGGGACGAACTTTCTTCTATTTTTTTTTCCACGGGAAACATTGTCTATGAGAAGGACTTTCCAGAAAGTGAACTTTTTATGAGAGATTCTACACTGGAAATTTTTTCCAGAATTCCAATAAGCAATTCTTTTATATGCCTTGCTTTCTCTTTTCCAACTCAATTTTACACTTGGAGATGTTAAGGGTAATTTTTATTGTAAATTTTTCCAAGGATTGAATTGTCTAGAGGATGTTTCCATGGTTGTGTTTTTTTTTTCCTTGAAACTGGAACATGATTTTTTTTACATTACTTAAAAAATGATCAGAAATCAAATAAGATAGTGATGTTTCTCAACTGAAAGTAAAGAACAACATTAGATTATGTATATAAGGGTTTTCCTCTTCAGCACTTTGCTCTTTATGTTGAAGTTTGAATTGTGTCCCTATTTTCTAAGAACAACTCCTGAAACACAAGGTTTGTTTAACTAGAACAACAAAAAGCTTTTTTAAAAGTACTAAAATCTTCAGCGTGAGGAGCGAGGTGTTGAGGAGGGGGTAACCCCTGTCTTATACATAATTATTTCTATTCTTTTAAAGTTTTAATGTTGCTGCTCACTTCCAGCTGAAAAAACTTGTTTTCCTATTTAATCATAGGGGGTGCAATAAAGCTGCCTAATTAAAGAGCGATTTGAGCACCATGTGTTCTTCTGTTTTTATGGCAGTTGGTATCTTTCAAGTGACATATAGCGATCGCAAATTATGTCGGTCTGTCGGTCTGTCTGTTCCAGTTTTGCTACTTTAGGCTCTTCCAGGTAAGCTGGAACGATGAAATTTGGCAGGAGTATCAGGAACCAGACCACATTAAATTAGAAATTATCGTGTCCCAAATTTGACCATTTGAGGGGGGAAGTGGGGGGACGGTTAAATCGAAAAAATTAGAAAAATGAGGCATTTTTAACTTACGAACAGGTGATCAGATTTTAATGAAATTTGATGTTTGGAAGGATGTCGTGTCTCAGAGTTCTTATTTGAAATCCCGACCGGATCTGGTGACATTGGGGGGAGTTTGGGGAGGAACCTAAAATCTTGCAAAAGCCTTTGAGTGGAGGGATCGGGATTAAACTTGGTGGAAAAAATAAGCACAAGCTAGATACGTGATTGATATAACCGGATGTGACCCGCTCTCTTTGGGGGAGTTGGGGGGAGGGTTAAATCTAAAATATTAGAAAAAATGAGATATTTCTAACTTACGAAGGAGTGATCGGATCTTAATAAAATTTGATGTTTAGAAGGATATCGTGTCTCAGAGCTTTTATTCTAAATCCCGACTGGATCCGGTGACATTGGGGGGAGTTAAGGAGGACCTAAAATCTTGGAAAACACTTAGAGTGCAGGGATCGGGATGAAACTTGGTGGGGAAAAAATCACAAATCCTAGATACGTGACTCACATAAGCGCAGCGTATCTGCTCTCTTTGGGGGAGTAAGGGGGAGGGTTCATTCTGAAAAATTAGAAAAAATATGGTATTTTTAACTCACGAAGGAGTGATCGGATATTAATGAAATTTGATGTTTAGAAGGAAATCGTGTCTCAGCTTTTATTTTAAATCCTGACTGGATCCGGTGACATTGGGGGGACCTAAAATCTAGGAAAACGCTTAGAGTGGAGGGATCAGGATGAAACTTGGTGGGATAAATAATCACAAGTCCTAGATACGTGATTGATATACCTGCAACAGATCAGCTCTCTTTTGGGGATTTGGGGGGAGGGTTAATTCTGAAAAATTAGAAAAATTAGGTATTTTGAACTTACGAAGAGGTGATTGGATCTTAATGAAATTTCATATTCGGAAGGACCTCATAACTCAGATCTCTTATGTCAAATCCTGACCAGATCCTGTTTTATTGGGGGGGGGGGGCAGAAATCTTGGAAAACGCTTAGCCTATAGCGGAGAGATAAGGGTGAAACTTGGTGGGAAAAATAAGCACAAGTCCAAGATTCTGGACTGACATAACTGGGCCGGATCCGCTCTCTTTGGTTGAGTTGGGGGGTGGGGGGAATAATTCGGAAAAATTAGAATAAATTAGGTATTTGTAACTTACGAACGAGTGATCAGATCTTAATGAAATATGATATTTAGAAGGACCTTGTGCTTTAAAACTCTAGTTTTAAATGCCGACCAGATTTGTTGACATTGTGGGGAGCTGGAGGGGGAAACCGGAATTCTTGGAAAACAAGAAAATTTAAGTATCTTACGAATGGCTGATCGAATCTGGGATCTTAATGAAACTTGGTGTAAAGAGGAATCTTAAGTCTCAGATGTTCCATTTTTAATTTGAATTTTATTTGGGGACACAGAGGGTTGGAGGGGGGAAACAGAAAATCTTGGAAACCGGGAATATCGGAAAACGCCTAGAGTGGAGAGATCGAAGTGAAACTTCATGGGAAGAATAAGAACAATTTATAGATACGTGATTGACATAATCGGAACAGATCCGTTCTCTTGGCTGGGGGTTGTTAATTTGGAAAAATTAGAAAAATGGAAGTATTTTTAACTTAAGAGCAGGTGACCGGATCTTAACGGAATTTGACATTTAGAAGGAACTCATGTCTCAGAGCTTTTATTTCAAATCTCAAACGAGATCTGTTGACATTCGGGGGGGTCGGAGGGGGAAATCGGAAATCTTGGAAAACACTTATAAATGTCGTAGATAAGTGATTGAAGTAATCGGACTGGATCCACTCGCTTTGGGGGATTTACTTGGTGAAGTTCAGTGCTTTGGCCAGTTTGGTGCTTCTGGACGTGCTAGAACTATGAAAATTGATAGGCGAGTCAGGGAGCTGCACAAATTGACTTGATAAAGTCGTTTTCCCCGATTCAAACATCTGGGGGCTGAAGGGAGAGGAAAAATTAGAAAAATTGAGGCATTTTTAACTTACGAGTGGGTGATTGGATCTTAATGAATTTCTATATTTGGAAGGACCTCGTGACTCAGAGCTTTTATTTTAAATCCCGACCGGTATTAAGCCTCTGATTCTCCTTTTAAAGCTATCGATTGATTCTTAAAATTTTGCTAGAGCTCATACCATATGAGTTCTTGGCTCTTCCAACCTCGTCACAAGTGCCATATGAGCTTTTTGCTCTTTTTTGGTCATGCCAGGACACTTCGTATGGAAGGAGTTATCGTAAAAAATTTGGCAGGGACTCATTTAATTTGAGATAGAAAGGGCTAGTGCCTTTTTAATTGTCAAAAGTTGTTGGTGGCTAACCAGTCCTCTACACCCACTATTTCCTCAAACACATTCAATCAAAATTTTGAGATAACCATTTTGTTCACCATAGTTGCAAGGTCCGGATATTATATTTTTGAGGATGACAACTCCTCTAAAGCCCTCAGGGCAAGGGTTGTAATTTATGTCCTAGTGGGATATAAGGTCTTTATAGAAAGGGTGATCATATAAACTTCGGGGGGGGGGGGGGGGGCTCATTGGTTTGATTACCAGGAGTTCTTTTGTCTTTCCTAATAGTCAAAAGTGATTGGAGGGTAACAAGCTCCCCCTCCTCCATAATTTCCCAAAATACTTCCAATCAAAATTTTGAGATAGCCATTTTGTTCAGCGAAGCTTCAAAGGTCCAGTAATTTTGTCTTTGAAGATTACAACCCCCCCCCCCCCCCCCCGAGACCTCAGGAAAAGGTTGTCAGTTATGTTCTTAGGATATATAAGGTTTTTATGAAAAGAGTGGTTGCATACATGTTTGAGGGGGCTCACTAGATCGGAAATTGAAAGTTCTAGTGCACTTTTGAATAGTCGAAACTAATATGGGGTTAACCAGTCCTCCTGTTGCCAGTTATTTCCCTAAGCACGTCCAATCAAAATTTTGAGATAACCATTTTGTTAAGAATATTTGAAAGGTCCATTAATTATGTCTCTGGGGATGGTACTCCAATCACGCCTTTCAAGGAAAGGGCTATAAGTTATACTAGTTGCCTATTGTTAACATTTAAGGTTTTCATTGAATGGGCATTCGTATAAAATTCAAATTGGGCTCATTCAATTGGATATTATAAGTCCTAGTGTCCTTTTTACCCTTTTTAAGAGCCAAAACTTAAAGGAGGGTAACTATAACCCCTCGCATATTCTTTACCCCAAATAAAGAGGATGGAAATTTTGGCAAAAATTTTGTCCAAAATAGTCTAAAGATGATACAAAAAGGACTTCTGGGTTAAAATGCACCCTCAAAACACGGGGCAAAGGTTGTAAGTTATGCTTCAAAGACATACAAGGTTTGTAGGGAAAAGGTGGTTATATAAACTTTGGAGAGGGCTCATTTGAAAATCAAAAGTGAATTACCAGCAACAAGCGCCTCTCCCCTATTTAACGACCCTTATTTTCCAAAACAAACATACAATCAAAATTTTGTGATGTCTATTTTCTTCAGCATTGTTTAAAGATCCTGTAATGATCCTTTGAGGACATCAATTCCCTCACAGTCCCCAAAACAAGGTGAGTATAAGTAAGGCACTTCATTCACTGTTTACATATAGTAAATGTTATTGAGAATGGTATGCATGTTTGACATTTACATTCCAAAACCACAAAGGTGTTCATCTGAGCCTTTTAAAGAAGTTTGAGGAGAGTGTTGAACTATATCAAAAGACATTATATGTAGAGGGGCTGTCAAAAAAATATAAGTCTATCATGACTGAGTATATTAATTTGGAACTTTCAGGAGATTTAAGGGAGATGGTCAATTGACCAAAAGCAATGTTTGTACGCTACTATTACTCCTACAACTACCACCACTACTACTGCTTCCACTACTACTGCTACAACCACATTATTACATTTAAAATATTGAGGAAAAAATTGACAAATCAAAAAACACTATGCGCATGCACATAATCAATAGAGTGTATAATAAGTAGTGCAATAGCATTGCCGAAGTAAAGAGTGATTCGGGCATAATATATTATTTTATTTTATTTATATAGACCAAGGCACTTTGCATAGAATAAATTGTCGTCGAAGCTTCGAAAGGGGCACATTTGATTGAAAAATTACAGAGCTAGTGCCCTTTCTAATAATCAAAAGTGATTGGAAAGCAGCCAGCCCCCCACCCCAAACGCCAATCATTTCCCCAAACTATCAAAATTTTGAGATACCCATCTTTTTTCAGCGTAGCTGTAAGGTCTAAAAATTATTTAATGAAAGATGAAAACCCCCCAACAGTCTTAGGACAAAGGTTGTGGGTATATATCTGGGACATAAGGCTTGGGGGTATATCTGGTTTTTATAGAGAGGCTCGTATAAACCTCGGAGGGGGCTCTTTCAAATGGTAGTCAGAAGTTCTAATGCCTGTATAAGAGTCAAAGTAGCCGGAGTGAAGCTTCTCCCCCCCCCCCCCAAACACGTTGTTTTTCCCTGAAGTGCATCTGACTGAAATCTTGAGATAGCCATTTTTTTAAAATAGTAGTCCGAAGATCGCAGGCAGCGTAATTGTGCTGCCTAAGCAAAGTGTGATGTAGGCAAAATGTACTATTTACTAATTTTTTAGTAATAGTAAATTTTATTTTCTAAGGCAATTCCCTCTATATGAAGTTCCCTGCTTTAAAAAACAAAAAGAAAAAATAAATAGTACATAATGCCCACACTGCTCTTTTCTTAGGCAACGCTATCGCGCTGGCTACGATACGCTCTTTTGACAATGTGCATGTACAGAGCGTCTTTAGGTTTAGTTCAAATTACCCTCCAATTTTTTGAATTTAGTACTGTGAGTGTAGCAGTTAAAGTGAAAGTTCTTGAAAGTTCCAAATTAACATGCTCAGTCATTCCTGAATTAAAATTTTTTGAGAGGTTGTATACACATAACGTGTTTTGATTTAGTTCAATACTTGCCTTAACCTTCTCTGAAAGACTCCGCTGAATGTCCTTTGTCTTTTTGGAAAGCCAAGAACAAACATGTACACCTTTCTTAGTAACACATACTATACAAACAGTGAATTGCCTAACTTACACCCTGTTTTCTAGAGGATGTGAGGGGCTTGACGTCCCCAAAGTCATAATTACAGGATCTTTCATGAATATTGAAGAAAAACATAACGATGGTCATGGGAGGGGATGGGGCTGGTTGCCCTCAAGCCACTTTTGTCTCTTTAAAAGAGCACTATAACTTCCAATTTTCAATCAAATGAACCCTATCCACAGTTTAAACGACAACTCATTCCATAAAAACCTTATATGCCATCGGGACACAATTTACAACCCTTGTCCCCTGGTTCTTAGAGGCTATTTCAACCCTGAAGGCCTTTTTGTGTCATCTTTAGATTATTTTGAACAAAATAGCAATCTCAAAATTCTTGTCAGATACATTTGGAAAAAAAAAGACGTCGGGTGGGGCTAGTTGCCCTCCTATCACTTTTAATTTTTAAAAAGGACGCTAGGACTTCCGGTTTCCAATTGAATGTTGGACACCAAAAGTTCACTCTTTCCGTAAGAACCTTAAATATTAACAGTGGGCAACAAACACAACTTATAATCTTATGTCCTGAGGACCGTTGAGGGGGAAGGAGGGTTGCCATCCTCAAAGACTTCTGTACTTGTCTTTTAAAATATGATTAGAAAAATAACTATCTTAAAATTTTGATCCGATCTATTTGGGGAAATGAGGGCCGAAAGGGTGGGAGTTTGCCTTAAAATCTCTTTCAACTATTAAAAATGACATTAGAACTTTCAATTTCCAAGCTAGTCAGCCCCTTCGAAGTTTGTGCAACCACTTTTTCCTTAAAATCTTATATGATCAGGGGAATAACTTAAAATCGTTGCCTGGGGGCTCTGGGGGAAGGGGGTTCATCTTAAAAGACATGGTTACTGGACCTTTCAAATATGATGAAAAAAAATGGATTTTTTAAATTTTTAAGATTGAATAAATTTAGGAAAATGGCGGGAATGGGGGTGGAAGTTACCCTGCAATCTCTTTCGACTATCAACAAGAGCAACAGATCTTATAATTTCCAATTGAATCAGCCCCTTTTGTTTTTTATGGCAGCTCCTTATATTCGAAGTGTCTAATAATTTGTACGAATAATTTGTATTCATACTCAGTTTTTATTTTGCTCCTTACTTTTAGTCAATTGCTTTAATTAAATATTAAGCTATCATGCTACTTTTCCCTATCATGCTATGAAGTAATGTTGCCTCTGGAAACACATGTGTTGTATGGGCTGGTAACTATGCCTAAAGTTGAAAACTATCAAAACCTAGGATAAGCGGTATTTTCTGAAGTGGTCGATAGTGCAACGAATCTCGCGACTAAAAGCCTTAGGGATTCAAGATTCCATTGCGGCTTTTTTGTCACCAATTCACAAAATTTTTGGGGAGGGGTATTTATTTGAATTTCATAACTGAAGATACTAATAAAGGTATTTTCAAAATATAGGGAGAAGGGGGACAAGGCCACTTCTAAGATTTTTGTTGGGGGAAGGGAGTCAAAAACAAAACTTAAAAAAACACATTGAGAATTTGTTTATATACATTTTTATTTTACTGTTTGCGAGTCAGACAAAATTTTTAGGAGGAATCTCCAAACTCAATATCCACCCTTCTAAATGTTGCCAAGGGAGTATATTTTTTTTTCAATTTTTCAGTGAAAAAATTTTCAGTGTGAATCTAGTGGGGACAGTTGCCCTCCTCTCCTTTGGTCGATACTCTTGTTGGAACACGTTATGGGGATTGAACCTTTACCCCGTCCTTGTGCACACATGCTTTAAATATTATATTCAGAATCGTAAACAGTGCCTGGCCCCTGATAGTTTCGTCTTCAGAGGTCAATACATTGATTAGGCCTTTGTCAATAGGTTTTTGTGTCATAAAGTAAATATGCAAACAAGGATTCAGGCTCTTCATTACACAGTATGCATGGAACGTAATTGAAATAAAAAACTTGAGTCATTACTTGGCTGGAGATTAATATTGTTAGAATGTTTTAAGTAAACCATCAAAGCAAGTTATTGGACGGATAAGACTAAAGGTCGAATGGTTGGCTCGCATTTCAGAAAAATGAGCATCTTCTTAGTTTAAGGAATTCTGAAAAATAGTTGTAGTTTTGAAAGGGATATCCATTGTATAGAAAGTTTTCTCGTTGATTAAATTTTTGTTTTACTTACAGGCAGGGCCTTATCCAGAATTTTTCAGGAGAAGAAAGGTTACGAAATGATTTTTTCAGGGTGTTTTACAAAAAAAATTAAAAAACACATAAGAAATTTGTTTATATTCATTTTTTTATGTTTTTAAGAGTCGGACCAATATATAGTTTTTTGGGGTGGAGGGGGGGTCAAAACTCCTCCCCTAATACAGCTCTGCTTGCATGGGTATCAATTTTGGGGAAGGAGAAGTCCCCTCATCCTAGATACCCTTGATTTTAAAAGTTACCGTTCTGGGGCTTTTGAATATACCTGATTTTTGTGTTTTATTGAGAAAAAAACAGCAGATAAGCAAAAATTACTCAGTAACATAAAAAAATATATTGCCCCCATCCTAATACATCTTGAAAATTGGTGCCCTCATTACTCGCTTTTTGTTTAGACGTTTATATCGACCCTAAAAAAACAAGTTTTCGACTGAAAGTAAGGACCAACATTAAAACTTGAAACCAACAGAATGTCATTTATATGAAGTAGACTACCCCTGCCTCGCCCCTCGCTCTTAATGCTAAAGTCTTATTTTTTTCTGAAAACACTTCCCACTCAAACTCGTTAGCCCTTAAGTTAGAACATACTTTCATAAAGAATAGTAGTAAATTCTTTAGAATTGAAGGCAAAATTTAGCCTGAAGAGGAAGGGTTGGGGATGGGGTAGTCCTCCACATTTATGAAATAATTTCTATTGTAATAAGTTTTCATGTTTTTCCTTATTTTCAGTCGATTTTTTAAATTAAATTGCTAGCCATTTTTCAAATAATCCAGCCATTCATCTCTACCACCACCACCCTATAAAATCTAGCTAAAATACAAAACTCCACATTTTTGCAGTTGGGAGCTCGAGCCCTTCACAGTAGTGATCTCTGAGACGCTGAGTTTCATGTTGCGATTTGCATTATAATACTTTGACTTTTGCGATACCCCCCCCCCTTCTTGGAAATAAGGGATATTTTCTCAGGTTAATAGCTTTTGGTAGGTAAGATTAAACTTGATGAATTTTATATATTTGGAATCAAAATGCAAAGCCTATTCTTCTTATCTATTTATTTTTATCAAAATTCCGTCTTTTAGAGTTTCGGTTACTATTGGGCCGAGTCAATCCTTATTAACAGCTTGTTACTCTAAACTGCTTGAACTGGAGATGAGAACAACCATGAAGCATCTAACATGATTAAGTGACCAAATCAAAGAGTGGTCACGGGGGGGGGGAGTATCAACCAAGTAAATATGAAATATTGATTCAGGATGTGGTTAAATTTTTTTGGGGGAGGGTGTCTTATTTCCAGGAAAGAACACAAAATACAAGTTGGTATTCCGAAAATAATAGAGCTTTCGATAAGCTGTTTTAGAATTTCATTAGGTATTGTTTAGGCCTGGAGGCCAGCCTTCCAATAATTCCCTACCTCTTCAACGGCTTACGACAGAAAGTAAGGAAAACCGATTGGAGATGTAAGTCAAGTTCGTCCAGGAGATTAATAACAAAAGTGATCTAGCTTTACTTAACAAGGACATAATCTTTAAACCTAATTCAGGTCATAATTTATTTTTAACGCGTTTTTTTTTGCCTAACGTTGGACGGATATAAAAAAAAATTGCCAGGACCAATAAGCATATTTGTCTGCACTTTATAATTAGCCTAGGTTCTGTATAACAAGGCCCATGTACGCTAACAGTTGCCTGCTCTTGAATTTTTCTCTCCCTCTAGATATTAAATAAAAAAAACTAGTTTTTTTTAAAAGGTTTTTTTTTAAGGAGTGATATTAAAACTTAAAATGAACAGAAATTACTCCGTATATGAAAGGGGTTTTTCCTCCTCAACGCCTCTCTCTTTGCGCTAAAGTTTGACTCTTTCTCTTAACTCTACTTCTTAAAAGAGTAAAAAAAAACTTCAGTGTAAAGAGCAGGGCGTTGAGGAGGAAAAGCCCCTTTCACATACGGAGTAATTTCTGTTCGTTTTAAGTTTAAATGTCGCTCCATACTTTCATTTAAAAAACTTGTTTTTTTATTTATTTTCTGGACGTTTTTTAATTAATGCATGTTTTGATCTTGGCTCTCCGCACATAAATAATTAAAACGAAATTTGCATATTATTATTTTTTTTGGCTAAATGACTTTCTCATAATTTTAATCTGAAGATTTTGAAAAAAAAGGAGAGAGGGAGGAAGACTAGTTGCCCTCCAATTTTTTGATTACCTAATAAGGCAACTAGAACTTTTAATTTTTTTACAAATATTTTCATTAGTAAAAAAATATACGTAATTTACGAATTAACTTACGTAACGAACTTCTATATTCGTATGTTTTTATTGCGTATACGAGGGAGTTCACCCCTCGTCAATACCTCGCTCTTTACACTAAAGCTTAAATTCTGTCCCAATTCCTTAGGAATGACCCTTGAATCACAAAGGCCGTAGAATAAATAGTTGAAATTACTAAAAATACTTTTACGTAAAGAGCGAGGTATTACGATGAGGTAAACCCCTCATATGCGCAATAATGTCTGCTCGTTTTAAGTTTTAATGGTGCTCCTCACTTTCAGTAGAAAAAACTCTTCATATTTATTTTTTCATTGTGTTTTTTAAATAATGCTAAAAAATCCTGCGCCCCCTTCATTGAAAGGGTCTTCCCTCATGAGAAGTTTTTCCATGGAAAGATCCTCCCACGTAACCCTCCCTCCACATCAACTCTCCCTCCCAAACCAAAAAATCCCCCTGAAAACGTCCGTACACTTCCCAGTAACCATTACTATTATTTTAGGTTCGCAAAGTTCCTGCTGTGATGCCCCTTGTGGACGAGAAATACTTATATGATTGATAAACACAGGATTGCAGACCCCAGTATCGTGGTAAACCGGTTGATTTCTAATTTCCAGGCAAAATGGAACCACCCCTGGCTTAAACATTTCTACAGTTCCTGATTATGTATTTTCCATGTTGTGTTTTAAATTTCTCTCCGGTTTTTTTTTTCTCTTTTTTTTCTTTTTCTATTTTTTTCCATTATACTCCGTTTTGTTCCATGTGAAAAATAAGGGTAATAAATATTTTATTGTTATTATTATTATTATTCCTATATGTAAACACGGGTAAAAGTTTGCAACTTGCAATCCCTCCCACGGGGACCTGAGGGGGAGTAAGTCGTCCCCAAAGATATAGTTATTAGATTTTTCGACTTTGGTGAATAAAATGGCTATCTCAGAATTTTGATCCTGTGACTTTGGGGAAAAATGAGCGTCGGAGGGGGCCTAGGTGCCCTCCAATTTTTTGGGTCACTTAAAAAGGGTACTAGATTTTTTTTAATTTCCGTTGGAATGAACCCTCTCGTGACATTCTAGGATCACTGGGTCGATACGATCACCCCTGGGGAAAAAAAACAAACAAAAAACAAAAAAAAACACGCATCCGTGATTTGGTTAGATTGAGCCCTCTTGCAACATTCTAGCACAACTGGGTCGATACGATCACCCCTGGGGAGAGAAAAAAAAAAACAACAAATAAACACGCATCCGTGATCTGCCTTCTGGCAAAAATACGGAATTCCACATTTTTGTAGATAGGAGCTTGAAACTTCTACTGTAGGGTTCTCTGATACGCTGAATCTGATGCTGTAACTTTCGTTAAGATTCTATGACTTTTAGGGGGTGTTTCCCCCTATTTTCTAAAATAACGCAAATTTTCTCAGGCTCGTAACTTTTGATGCGTAAGACTAAACTTGATGAAATTTATATATTTAAAATCAGCATTAAAACACAATTCCTTTGCTGTAGCTATAGGTATCAAAATTCCCTTTTTAGAGTTTTGGTTTCTATTGAGCCGGGTCGCTTCTTACTACAGTTCGTTACCACAAACTTTGATAGTGGTGAAAGCTTTCTCATAGTGACCGTGAGAGTACTAGTCACAAAAAAGGGGCCTACTGCATCATTCACAATCTACCCACTATCCATCCTCCCTAGTATATGACCATAAATCAGGGTATTTGAGGAATGTACTACCAAGATTGGACGGAGCTATGCCAGCAATTACTGCTAAAGTAATGCCCAAGGGGGATTCAATCCTCCTGGATATTTAAAGTGCCGCCAGTGGCGCAAGAAAATATACCCTGAGGACACCCTGAAGATCAAAAGTTACATTCTCTAATGGCTGGTCAGAGGAGGTGATTCTCACCTCTTTTTAAGGGTTTTCAGAATGGATAAGTAAATTGGTGGAAACATTAACACTGCCAAGGAAAAATCTAAGTAAGGAGTGACGAAGGTCGACAGTAAACGTAACTTCAAAAGCAGAACTTTGATAACAATACTAACATAAAAAGAATTTTATTTTCATACTGATTCCAAACATATAAAATTTATTAAATTTAACATTACCTATCAATTTGACGAGCCAGAGAAAATTTGCCTTATTTTCTAAAAAGGGGATACACTGACAAAAAAGCAATCCCTCTTAATGAAAGTCACACCTTCAGATTCATTATATCCGAGAACCCTACTGTAGTTTCAAGCTCTATTTATAAAAATATAGAATTTTGCTTCTTTTTTTTGTTATAAAGAAGATCATACATGCGTGTTTATTTTTTTGAATTATTCTTTTTGGTTGCTATGGCTGCTGTTTTTTTCTTCAGAGTAATAACATCAAACCAGTGATTTTAACAGGTTCATTTGATAAAAAAAAAAAAAATCAAATTCCTATTGTCCTTTTTAAATGGTCATAATAATCGGAGTACAATTAACCCCCCCCCCTCCTTGCCCATTTTCCCCAAAGATGCCTGATCAAATTTTTCGATAGCCATTCTGTTCAACAAAGTTGGAATGCCAAAATAACTATGTCTTTGAAGATGACTAGACCCCCATAGCTCCTGGGAAAGGGCTGTAAGTTGTGCAATTTGCACATTGTTCACATATAGTATTATTTGCTGGAAAATATATAGATTTTGTTGGAGGGGGGGGGGTACTTTTTACTTGGGGACCTTCCACAGGGAGAAGATTCCGCAGGAAAGTGTCCAGAGGAAATTTTACGCAGATAGAGGAAAGGGAGGATAGCAGCATTAAAACTTAAAGCAAAAAACATTATTTTGTATATGAGAGGAGGGGCTTCCTCTTCCTCAACGCTCCCTCTTTACACTAAAGTTTGACTTTTTATCACAATTCTATATGAAAGGTTACTTGACGCAACTTCTGGTGAATTTGAATGAGAAGTATTTTCAAAGAATTTTAATACTGTATCGTAAAGGGTGAGGGCTGACGAAGGACGAGCCCCCTCATATATGGAATAGTTTCTGCTCGTTTTAAGTTTTAGTGTCGTTCCTTACTTCCAGATGAAAAGACTCGTTTTTGTTTTATGTTTTATTACTTCTGGAAGAAAAATGTAATTAATGCGAAATGTTGATTTTGCAAATCCATTCTTTTGTGCATCTGGGCATGAATAATATTGCAAGTATATTCAAACTTAAGGTAATGAAATTGGGTCATAAAAAAGCATTTATTATTCACCTCACTAAATGATTTTTGGAATTTTTCCCTTATTTTTTAGCAATAAACTTAAAAAGATTAGAAATTAGAGTTGGTTGCAAAAAGGGAATATTTCAAAACATCAAATTAATGATGATTTGAGGTATGCCTAAGCACACGGAGACAGGATTAGGGGGTTTCTCTTAAAGATTAATCCTAAGGATATTCCTCTTCTAAGATAAAATTTAAAAATAGTGAGATTTAATTACATCCTTTCCTAATCATACACATTGAAAGTGCCCACATGATTCCACTTCAAGTTTTTCAGTTTTCTTAGGGGATAAGTGCTCGAAAACAAATTTAGCTTTAGATATACTTATCTTGGGCCGTATTATCACGATTTCAATTGTTCAAATAAGAATTAAGTGTTTATATCTGAATTCGATTTGCATTTCTTGATAAAAAAATTTGAATGAGTGTTCTGAAATTGCCTGAAATTTGGTCTCAGTGTCTCTTCGGCACTGGGTGAAAAAAACTGGGTGAAACTGGGTGAAATTAGAAAAAAAAAAACAATATTAAAAAGAACCTTTTACTGAAACGATTAAAAATTGGGCTTTATACCTTGGCCTTAGCCTCAAAAATAACGTTTAAACTTCAGAATCTCAAAATCCAAACAATCCTGAGTAGAAAATCTATATGTCACTTCAAACGTGTCTTAAAATGTAGTGAATAGTCAATTCCAATCCCCAATTGTGATCCAATTAATCTTCCGATTGCTAGTAAAAAAAAAAAAAAAAAGAAAAAACCGTAACTGGGTCATTAACTTGGTACCCTGTGATTTTCCTCTTTCTTCCTCCACTTTCCATCTTGTGGGCCTTCACGATGCACAACAATCCTCCGAATTCGCTTCAAAACAATTCTGCTATTTTCCTAATTTTTCAATTATATGAACATTCGTTATTTATGAATTTTTATTAAACTGTGTAATGTAATTGTGTAATGAAAATGCTAAAAATTGCATTATTAGGCCATTAGTTTCCCTTTTGGGAAGGTTTCTGAACCATTTTGTGGGAGGAAACACGTTTTTTCAGCTATAAGAAAAAGCAGATTATGAGGACACCGTTTCTCTATTTCACTTATTTTTCTGTTTTTCCAATTGTTCTTATGTAATTTGTTAAGAAATTTTCACGAAAAAAAAGTTTTTCACCTGAAAGTAAGGAGCAACATTAAAGCCTAAGACGAACAGAAATTATTGTGTATATGAAGGGGTTGTCCCCTCCTCAGTACCTTACTCTTTGTGCCAAAGTTTGCCTTTTTTCCAAAAATTTAAGAATAACTATTAGAATAATAAGCTTTTTTTGAAAGTTCTAGATAAAACTTATTCGTAAAAAGCCAGGTATTGAGAAAAGGCAAACTCCCTTGTTCACTTAACAATTCCTTTGAGTTTCCAATTTTAATATTGCTCTCCACTTTCAGTTAAAAAACTCTTTTCTTTATTTATCATAGTTATTTTTAAATTTCATTTCTGATCATGTTTTAAATAGTGTCCTTAATCTGGCTCCCCTTCCTCGGAAAATTCCTTTCCTCCATTAAAATTCCTCAATGTAAAGATCTTCCCATGCAATTTCCCTACAAGAACAAT
The DNA here is from genome assembly GCF_032884065.1 of Artemia franciscana. Lineage (NCBI taxonomy): Eukaryota > Metazoa > Arthropoda > Branchiopoda > Anostraca > Artemiidae > Artemia > Artemia franciscana. Next base: position 43,641,885 of record NC_088870.1, read on the forward strand.
ACCCCTCAAATAATATCTGCACACTGTAACCCGTACTATATTTAAACAATAGACAAAGTTCACAGCTTGCAGCCCTTCTCAGGGAATTATGGGGGGCCCAGTCATCCTCAAAGGCATGGTTACTAGGTCTTTCGTCTATGCTGAACAAAACATCTACTAACAAAATAGGTGACTTTGGGGAAAAGGGACACGGAAGGGGGCTAGGTGCCCTCCTATATTTTTGGTGACTTAAAAAGGGCACTGAAACTTTTTATTTCCGACTAAATGAGCCCTCTTCTGACCCTCTACGATCACTGGTCCGATACAATTACCTCTGAGGAAAAAAAAATAGAATAAAAAATAAACACGTATCTGTTGTCATCCTTCTGGCAAAAATGTAAAATTCCAAATATTTGTATATAAAAGCTTGAAACCTCAACAGTAGAGCTCTCGGGTTTTTTTGCATCAGATGGTTTTATGGTTTGAGACCAATTGATAGTTCGGGGCTATTTTCCCCCCATTATCCCTTTACCTTTTTACCCCCTTCATTTATTCTATCTTCAGAAATTGGGCAAATTTTCTTCGGCTCATAACTTTTTATGTCTAAAACTAAACTTCATTATTTTTATATATTTTGGAATATCTTATCACACATGTCACATTTGGATGGTTTTTCTCCAGTATGAGTTCTCTGATGTGTATATAAACTATATCTGAAAGAAAAACATTTCTTACATATATCACATTGGAAAGGTTTTTCTCCAATGTGAGTTCTTTGATGGTTAGATAGGGTCAATTTTTGACCGAATGTTTTATTGCATTTGAGGCATTTGAAAGGTTTTTCTCCAGTATGAGTTCTCTGATGACGAATTAAACGAGAATGATGATGACGATTTTTATTAAGTGATTAAACTTTTACAAGTATTTCACTGCTAAATGTCTACAAACTAACACTACAAAGAAAGAAAACAATTTAATAAATGAAACTAATAAATACTACAATCAAAGGCAGCAATCAGGTATTAAAAACGAGAATTTGTAGCAAAACAACGTTATTTTCTAGTATGAATTCTTTGATGATCAGATTGGTGGGATTTTTGATTAAATGCTTTCTGACACGTAAAACACTTGAAAGGTTTTTCTCCGGTGTGAATTCTTTGATCTGAAGATAGGTGAGATTTCCAACCGATTGTTTTGTAGCATGTGTCGCATTTGAAAAAGTTCTTCTCCAGTATGACTCTTCGATGATAAGTTAGGTGGGATTGTTGGCAGAATATTTTATTCACACTGGAGAACAACCTTATAGATGTGATGTAAAACACTTGTAAGGTTTTTCTCCGGTGTGAATTCTTTGATGTGAAGATAGGTGAGATTTCCAACCGATTGTTTTATCAGATGTTTCGCATTTGAAATGTTCTTCTCCAGTATGACTTTTCGATGATAAGTTAGGTGGGATTTTTGGCAGAACATTTTAATCACACTGGAGAAAAACCTTTCAAATGTCACATGTGTGATAAAATGTCACATTTGAAAAGTCTTCCTCCAGTATGCGTTCTTTGATGAAGAACTGAACGAGAATTTGTAGGAAAACATTTCTTGCACATATCACATCCGAAAGGTTTTTGCAAAGTGTGGCTTCTTGGGTTATCTGCAAGGAGGAGAACTGAAATAATGTTAAGTTCACTCAACATAAATTACTTTTTATTGAAAACTCAATTCAGCTTTTAACAATTAACCTTAGTTAGTCACTAAATATATAGTTTTAATGAATCTTGCCTTCGGGGTCAAATTTTAAGGGGCAATTTGAGGTATTATTATCGTGATTCAACGAATCCTTCATTTATTCTTTTTGCATAAAGAGCAGAACAAGGTATTATTGGCAAATATATCCTCAATTTTAAAACTTTAAAATTGTAATGTAATTGAAATTCTTTAGTATGAGGTTGTGCATGTGTTTACTTAAATACCGTTTTAAATATCTTTTAAGATCTTCCCACGTATTGCCCCTACCATAAAAATCTCCCCCTATAATAATATCTGTATACTATAACCCATAATATATGAAAACAATAGGCAAAGTTTACAGCTTGCAGCCCTTCTCAGTGAATTGTGTGGGGGTCCAGTCACCCTCAAAGGCATGGTTACTAGGTCTTTCGTTTATGCTGAACAAAATAGCTACCAAAAAAATAGGTGACTTTTGAGAAAACGGGTACGGAAGGGGGCTAAGTGCCCTCAAATATTTTTGGTGACTTAAAAAGGGCACTGGAACTTTTTATTTCCTACTAAATGAGCCCTCTTCCGACCCTCTAGGATCACTGGTTCGATACAATTACCTCTGAGGAAAAAAAACAAAAGAAAAAAAATAAACATGTATCCGTTGTCATCCTTCTGGCAAAAATGCAAAATTCTAAATATTTGTATATAAAAGCTTGAAACCTCAACAGTAAAGCTCTCTGATATTCTGAATCTGATGGTTTGATTTTCATTAAAACACTTGATATTTTGGAGCTATTTTCCCTACTTTTTCAAAAATTGGGCATATTTTCTTCGGCTTGTAACTTTTGATGACTAACACTAAACTTCATGATTTTATATATTTTGAAATGTCGCACATGTCACATTTGGATGGTTTTTCTCCAGTAGGACTTCTCTGATTTGTATATAAACTATATCTGAAAGAAAAACATTTCTTACATATTTCACATTGGAAACATTTGTCGCATTTGAAAGATTTTTCTCCGGTATGAGTCCTCTGATGAAGAATTAAACGAGAATGATGATGATCATGTTTTTTTTTTCCTTTTAAGTGATTAAACCTTTACAAGTATTTCACTGCAAAATGTCTACAAACTAACACTACAAAGAAAGAAAAAAAACGCTAGAATGGATGAAACTAATAAATGCTACAATCAAAGGCAACAATCAGGTATAAAAAACGAGAATTTGTAGCAAAACAATGTTATTCTGTAGCATGAATTCTTTGATGAGCAGCTAAGTGGGATTTTTGACGAAATGCTTCCTGACATGTAAAACACTTGAAAGGCTTTTTTCCGGTGTGAATTCTTTGATGTGAAGATAGGACGGATTTCCAACCGAATGTTTTATCGCACGTGTTGCATTGGAAAAGTTTTTCTCCAGTGTGACTTTTTCGATGATAAGTTAGTTGGGATTATTGGCAGAATTTTTTATCACATATGTCACATTTGAATGGTTTTTCTCCAGTATGAGTTCTCTGATGTTGATATAGGTTCGATTTTCGATGGAATTTTTTTTCGCATACGTCACATTTGAAACGTTTATTTTTAGTATGAGTTCTTTCATGTTTAGATAGATTCGATTTCTCCCTGAACGTTTTCTCGCATATTTCACATTGGAAAGGTTTTTCCCCAATATGAGTTCTTTGATGAATAGATAGACTGCATTTTACACTGAATGTTTTATCGCACGTGCCGCATTGGAAAGGTTTTTCTCCAGTATGCGTTCTTTGATGAACAATTAAACCAGAATTTGTAGAAAAACACTTCCTGCAAATATCACATTCGAAAGGTTTTTTTACAGTGTGGCCTCTTGGGTTATCTCCAAGGATGGAAACGGAAATAATGTAAAGTTCACTCAATATAAATTACTATTTATTGGACACTCAAGTCCATTTTAACACTTAACCTTCATTATTCACTATATATTTAGTTTTAATGAATCTTGCCTTTGGTGTCAAATTTTTAAGAGCGAATTTGAGGTATTATTCTCGTGATTCAACGAATCCTTCATTTATTATTTTAGATAAAGAGCAGAACAAGCTATTTTTTGGCAAATATATTCTCAATTTTAAGACCTTAAACTTGTAATGTAATTGAAATTCTTAAGCTTGAGGTTGTGCATGTGTTTACTTAAATGTGAGTTTATTTTTCAAAAAATTGTCGCTACAGTGTGGTATCCAAGAACTGCATGAATTCAGTACTGACTGAGTGAGTATAAATTCTTACTGTCTGATTAAGTATAAATTCTTAAGTATAATTAAATTCTTAAGCTTGAGGTTGTGCATGTGTTTACTTAATGTGAGTTTATTTTTCAAAAAAAAGTCACTACAGTGTGGTATCCAAGAATTGCATTAATTCAGTACTGACTGAGTGAGTATAAATTCTTACTGTCTGATTAAGTATAAATTCTTAAGTATAATTAAATTCTTAAGCTTGAGGTTGTGCATGTGTTTACTTAATGTGAGTTTATTTTTCAAGAAAAAGTCACTACAGTGTGGTATCCAAGAATTGCATTAATTCAGTACTGACTGAGTGAGTATAAATTCTTACTGTCTGATTAAGTATAAATTCTTAAGTATAATTAAATTCTTAAGCTTGAGGTTGTGCATGTGTTTACTTAATGTGAGTTTATTTTTCAAAAAAAAGTCACTACAGTGTGGTATCCAAGAATTGCATTAATTCAGTACTGACTGAGTGAGTATAAATTCTTACTGTCTGATTAAGTATAAATTCTTAAGTATAATTAAATTCTTAAGCTTGAGGTTGTGCATGTGTTTACTTAATGTGAGTTTATTTTTCAAAAAAAAGTCACTACAGTGTGGTATCCAAGAATTGCATTAATTCAGTACTGACTGAGTGAGTATAAATTCTTACTGTCTGATTAAGTATAAATTCTTAAGTATAATTAAATTCTTAAGCTTGAGGTTGTGCATGTGTTTATTTAATGTGAGTTTATTTTTCAAAAAAAAGTCACTACAGTGTGGTATCCAAGAATTGCATTAATTCAGTACTGACTGAGTGAGTATAAATTCTTACTGTCTGATTAAGTATAAATTCTTAAGTATAATTAAATTCTTAAGCTTGAGGTTGTGCATGTGTTTACTTAATGTGAGTTTATTTTTCAAGAAAAAGTCACTACAGTGTGGTATCCAAGAACTGCAATAATTCAGTACTGACTGAGTGACTAATTTATTTGTAAAATACACATTAATAAACAGCAATTAAATCAACCATCAAGGGAGGGCAACAATGCGTCTGATAAAACAATGCTACAATCCTTTGACTCCCAGCCAATTATTCCTTCATTAAATGTCAAAGATAAGGAGTAAAACAACTGGCCTAAAAGAAGAACTTCAGGGCTTTTTTCCTCCAGACAAGCATGTCAACCGTTTACAATCCACAGATGGATTACGATCTAGATGGAGAGCATACTTTGTGAAAAAACTAAATTCGACCATTCTTCCTTACTCAACTGGGACATCCAGTTTGTCCCTGATCCCGACTGTATTCACTTACTGTCTGATTTAGCCAAGGTATTGCCCTGGGGACATAAAATTAGGTACGTGACATATCTTGTATGACTAAAATATCAACAATATAGAAACATTTCCATTAAAATATATATTTGAATCCTTCGTTTTAAATTAGTTAAATACATGAATGTTAAATACATGATGTGCTAGCTTGGCCCTAGGTGCAGCACTAATCAAGTCCTCCCTACAGACACATTTTTAGATATTTCAAACCTTCAAACCAATGCGTCTGATAAAAGATAGCTTCAATCTTTTGACTTTCAACAAATTATTCATTCATTTAAAACACAATGAATGTACTCCCACTATACCTTTTTTATAAAGAAAATCTACTAATAAACTACGTTTCTTCATTCAAAAAAATACTTTTTTAATTTACTTTTAAAAATAAAAAGATGCACTCAGCTCCCGGAATACTACTAATACGATAAATTTCGGCTCAGTAATCATGAATCTGTCAAGACCTCTTGTTGGGTGTCCATTTTGCTGTTCGGCAGGTTTTCTTTAGTAACGCACGTAGTGAGAGGCAATTCAAATGTTGTTGCACTCTCTTTTCCAAGCTCTTTAATGTGAACATTACTTGATATAGCACCAGGATACATGACTGATAACTAGTGCTTTGTCTAATCTTTGTTTAAATTTTCATATACGTCATATACGTTTTTTCATATACGTCACATTTGAAACGTTTATCTTTAGTATGAGTTCTTTGATGAATAGATAGATTGCATTTTACACTGAATGTTTTATCGCACGTGTCGCATTGAAAAGGTTTTTCTCCAGCATGCGTTCTTTGATGATTAATTAAACCAGAATTTTTAGAAAAACACATCCTGCAAATATCACATTCGAAAGGTTTTTTCCCAGTCTGACGTCTTGGATTCTTGAGATACATCCTTTTGACAATCTGCATGCGCATAGCGTGTTTTAATTTAGTTGAAATTTTTATCACATATGTCACACTTGAAACGTTTCTCTCCAGTATGAGTTACTTGATGTGAAGATAGGTTTGATTTTGAGGTGAATGTTTTATCACATATGTCACACTTGAAACGTTTCTCTCCAGTATGAATTACTTGATGTGAAGATAGGCTTGATTTTGCGGTGAATGTTTTATCACATATGTCACACTTGAAACGTTTTTCTCCAGTATGAGTTACTTGATGTGAAGATAGGCTTAATTTCCAACGGAATGTTTTATCACATATGTCACACGTGAAACGTTTTTCTCCAGTATGAGTTACTTGATTGAAGATAGGCTTGATTTCCAAAGGAATGTTTTATCACATATGTCACACTTGAAACGTTTCTCTCCAGTATCAGTTACTTGATGTGCAGATAGGTTTGATTTTTGATTAAATCCTTTTTCGCAAATGTCACATTGGATAAGTTTTCCTCCAGTATGATTCCTCTTATGAACAATTAAACGATAATTTGTAGGAAAACATTTCCTGCATATATCACATCTGAAAGGTTTTTTCACAGTCTGACTTCTTGGATTATCTGCAAGGTGGAAAATTGAAATAATGTAAGTTCACTCAACATGAATTACTTTTTATTGGACACTCAATTCAGATTTTAACACTTAGCCTTAATTAGTCATTATGTATTTAGTTTTATTGAATATTGCCTTTGGTGTCAAATTTTTAAGAGCCAATTTGAGGTATTATTCCAGAAATTCAAAGAATGCTTCATTTATGTTTTTTAGATAAAGAGCAGAACAAGCTATTTTTTTGGCAAATACTTTCTCAACTCCAAAACCTTAAGCTTGTAATGTGAAATTTTTAAGCCTTAGGCTGTGTTTGTGTTTACTGAAATATGAGTTTGTCTAAAAATTGTCGCTACAGCATGGAATCCAAGAACTGCATTAATTCAGTACCGACTAAGTGACTAACTTATTTGTAAACTAAATATTAATAAAGAGCAATTAGATCAACCATAAAGGGAGGGCAAATATGCGTCTGATAAAAGAATGCTAGAATCTTTTGACTCCCAACTAATTGTTTGTTCATTAAATGGCAAATGTAAGAGTAATAGAACTGGCTAAAAAGAAGAATTTCCGGGCTAGCTTCCTCCATGACCAGTATTTCAACCACATACAATCCACATATGGATTACTATCTAGATTGAAAGCATACTTTGAGAATAAACTAAATTCGACCATTCTCCGTGACTTAACTTGGCCATCCAGTCTGCCCCTAATCCCTACTGTATTATCTTTCTGTCTGAATTAGCAAAGTGGGAGAGTTGAAAGTAGAAAAGGTATTGCCCTGGGGACAATCTACATGACATATCTTGATTGAATATAATATTAACAAAGCGGAAACCTTTCCATTCAAATTTATATTTGAATCCTTTGTTTTAAATGAGCTAAATACATGATGGGCTAGCTTGACCCCAGGTATTGCACTAATCAAGTCATCCCTACAAACACATTTTCAGATTTTTTAAACCTTCAAACGAATGCGCCTGATAAAAGACGGCTGCAATCTTTTGACTTTCAACAAATTATTCATTGATTTAAAACAAAATAAATATACTACCACTGTACATTTTTCGTAAAAAATCTACTAATAAAATATATTTCCTCATTCAAGAAAAACTTTTTAAATTTAATTTTAAATAAAGAGATGCTCTCAGCTCCCAGAATGCTACTGATAATCAAAATTTCTGCTCGTTAATAATGAATTTGTCCAACGATAAGCACTCTCAAACGCTTGAAATAAAATACCTTTTCATTAAAGCCATCAACATAATCTTGTAACAATGGAATGATTTTATTCTGTATTATTTGGTGTATTATTCTTGTCATTTTCCAAAACCTTCAAAAAAGTTGGTCTAAAAATACCACACAACTTTTACAAACATCCTTGCACCAGAAACAAAAGAAAATATTTAATATTTTTCAAACAAAAAAGTTAGAAGAGAGTTTGAAAAGTTAGAAGAAAGTTGTAAATAAAGGTATGTCTGTCGTTTTGTCCAAGGATTTATTTGGGGTATAAAATTTAATATCCTAATAACTAAAATTATCCAGGACGTTTGGAATTAAATGTTTATTTGACAAATGTAACGAGCACGACAAGATACAGCTAGCATATAACTTTGATGCCCCGCCACAATATGAAAGGAAGTGCATCATTATTTTGGACACCCAAATACAAACAAGAGGCTCAATATTCTTGAAAAATACCTTTGTCCTCGCCACTGTGTGACTCCAGCTTAAGATGGCTAGAACTGGGTTTGCAATCTGCAGATATGCCAGAAGAACCAGCCAAAAGATCATATTCGTGTTTCATTGAAAATAAAGGGAAAATACGTTTATCGTCGTTTGTTGATTCGTCTTTAGGTTCTAGGAAAGTTGCAATAAAAATCACATAAAAGTTCTCATAATAAACAAGTTTGTTACTTAAATAGTGAATAATGAATAGCGTCACTTAAAAAGTTTTGAAAAAAAAACCATTTAGAGAGAAAAACAAGTCATTTCTGACAAATTGGTTACATAGAACTCAGGTGAAATTGGTGATTGGCATAAATGGCGACTTTTCTTTCGGTTTATTTTTATGGCAAAAATAAGAAAAAATTTAAGAGAAATTAAAAAAAAAGAGTGGTATAGAAATAGAAAGACCACCATTGGAATCACCATAGACGATATTCTTTAACGTAGGTTTTCAGCTCCTCATGAATGATTAAGTAGCTATTTAACTGAGGTATTGGCACAATTAACAGCCGAAAAACCGCTCACAACTACAGAAACAAAAGAATAACTGCCCATTTAGCAATTAACTCAAACTAGCACCATCCATCTCAAGAGAAGCTTTGAAATATAATTCTGACTAAAAACTCAGGTCTAAAACTCCAGACAGGTACGATTTTAATACTAATTTATGTATTATTATTGTATTATTGTATTACAAATATATTGTATTATTATTGGTATTGCTCCAGCTGTATAAAAAAACAAAAACAAACCAGATTCAATTTTAACTGATTAAAAAAAAATCAAATACGATTTTAGCTGGTTAAAAGACATATTTTGTTATGCATATTTCTTATGAATTGTTTGTTTTTACTATAGGCTATGATATTCTCAGACTGAAGACAACGATCTTTGTCGTGCTAAAAGTTCAGCTCGGTTATAGTAATAAATTTTGAGTTATATTTTGAAACATCTTTTCAAATTTACTACTGCAGTGATTTTCGTTTTAAAAAACAGGTTTAATAATTTCAATGAAGAGGCTACCGGTGACGCGATAGAAGACCGTAATAGAAGTTAAATAATTAAAAACCCCATCTTTGAAAACTCTGATGAAAACTTTCATCAACAAGGAAAATTATTGTTTTCCTTGTATTTACTAGTACTTTGGGGACAAATAATCCTGCTTGTGTTACATAAATAATCAAAATTGCACATTAAAAGTATCGAAATGATAACTTTAGAAAATTTCTTGAGAGCTTTATAACTTTTTCTTTAGTTTTCTCTTCGTTCTCTTCTTTATGTTCTCTTCTACTATCTTAATGATTTCATCAATGCAATAAATTACCTTATGATTCTTTGATTAAGTTTGATGTTAATAATATGTGTATCTTAACTGTCATCAATAAAACCAGATTTGATAGAGTTAAAAAAAAAAGCATATTACTATTATTGTTGGCATCCTGTTTACAGTTTAATCTGTTTGCCGAAAACATTGTATAGAAGGTTCCTAGAAAGATAGAAAAGGATTTAAACTAGACAAAAAAGTTTGCCATTTGAATTTTACACAAGAATCAACTTTGGGAAAAAAATGATTATCACAGCCATTGACTTCATGACCATCCACTAAAATTCTTTTATGGAATTTTATATTCTTTTTATAGAATTTTATATTTCTTTTTATATTTCTATATATTCTTTTTATATTTCTATTATATTCTTTTTATAGAATTTTATCTTTTTATAGAATTTTATATTTCTTTTTATATTTCTATATATTCTTTTTATATTTCTATTATATTCTTTTCATAGAATTTTATCTTTTTATAGAATTTTATATTCTTTTTTTATATTCATCCACTAATAATTCTTTTATTCCACTAAAAGATTATGTTCATATGTCCCCTCAAAAATTATTATCACAGCCATTGACTTCATGACCATCCACTAAAATTCTTTTTCAGTTCTACTGCATTTTTCAAGGCTGCTCAAAATGTAATATTCTATTGTGGCCTCCAAACATACGAATAAATATTGAAAGACATATTACTGTCTACGTTGACATTTAGCTCCTGTTTCAGAGGGTCACAATTGGGCTCGAGCTCTGTTGATATGTCTTGAAAACAATTCACAAGATTACTACCCTCCATAGGTAATGAAATGAAATGAAATCCAAACAGACTTTTGTGATCATTGGATAGAGGATCTTCAAGTTCTAAAAAAAAAATTGGCAAATTCAGAAATTCAAAAAATCCTTCATTTATGTTTTTTAGATAAAGAGCAGAACAAGCTATTTTTTTGGCAAATATTTTCTCAACTCCAAAACCTTAAGCTTGTAATGTGAAATTCTTAAACCTTAGGTTGTGCTTGTGTTTACTGAAATATGAGTTTGTCAAAAAATTGTCGCTACAGCGTGGAATCCAAGAACTGCATTAATTCAGTACTGATTAAGTGACTAACTTATTTGTAAACTAAATATTAATAAAGAGAAATTAAATCAACCATAAAGGGGGGGGGGGCAAATATGCGTCTGATAAAAAATGCTAGAATCTTTTGACTCCCAACTAATTATTTGTTCATTAAATGGCGAATGTAAGAGTAATAGAACTGACTAAAAAGAAGAATTTCCGGGCTTGCTTCCTCCATGAACAGTATGTCAACCAAATACAATCCACAGATGGATTACTATTTTGATTGAAAGCATACTTTGAGAATAGACTAAATTCGACCATTCTCCGTGACTCAACTTGGCCATCCAGTCTGCCCCTAATCCCTACTGTATTATCTTTCTGTCTGAATTAGCAAAGTGAGAGAGTTGAAAGTAGAAAAGGTATTGCCCTGGGGACAATCTACATGACATATCTTGATTGACTATAATATTAACAAAGTGGAAACCTTTCCATTCAAATTTATATTTGAATCCCTTGTTTTAAATGAGCTAAATACATGATGGGCTAGCTTGACCCCGGGTATTGCACTAATCAAGTTATCCCTACTAACACATTTTCAGATTTTTAAACCTTCAAACGAATGCGCCTGATAAAAGACGGCTGCAATCTTTTGACTTTCAACAAATTATTCATTGATTTAAAACAAAATAAATATACTACCACTGTACATTTTTCGTAAAAAATCTACTAATAAACTATATTTCCTCATTCAAGAAAAACTTTTAAAATTTATTTTTAAATAAAGAGATGCCCTCAGCTACCAGAATGCTACTGATACGCAAAATTTCTGCTCGTTAATCATGAATTTGTCCAACGATAAGCACTCTCAAACGCTTGAAACAAAATACCTTTTCATTAAAGCCATCAACATAATCTTGTAACAATGGAATGATTTTATTCTGTATTATTTGGTGTATTATTCTTGTCATTTTCCAAAACCTTCAAATAAGTTGGTCTAAAAAATACCACACAACTTTTACATACATCCTTGCACCAGAAACAAAAGAAAATATTTAATATTTTTCAAACAAAAAAGATGAAATGAGTTTGAAAAGTTAGAAGAGAGTTGTAAATAAAGGTATGTCTGTCGTTTTGTTCAAGGATTTATTTGGGGTATAAAATTTAATATCCTAATAACTAAAATTATCCAGGACGTTTGGAATTAAATGTTTATTTGACAAATGTAACGAGCACGACAAGATACAGCTAGCATATAACTTTGATGCCCCGCCACAATATGAAAGGAAGTGCATCATTATTTTGGACACCCAAATACAAACAAGAGGCTCAATATTCTTGCAAAATACCTTTGTCCTCGCCACTGTGTGACTCCAGCTTAAGATGACCAGAACTGGGTTTGCAATCTGCAGATATGCCAGAAGAACCAGCCAAAAGATCATATTCGTGTTTCATTGAAAATAAAGGGAAAATACGTTTATCGTCGTTTGTTGATTCGTCTTTAGGTTCTAGGAAAGTTGCAATAAAAATCACATATAAGTTCTCATAATAAACAAGTTTGTTACTTAAATAGTGAATAATGAATAGCGTCACTTAAAAAGTTTTCAAAAAAAACATTTATAGAGAAAAACAAGTCATTTCTGACAAATTGGTTAAATAGAATTCAGGTGAAATTGGTGATTGGCATAAATGGCGACTTTTATTTCGGTTTATTTTTATGGCAAAAGCAAGAAAAAATTTAAGAGAAATTAAAAAAAAGAGTGGTATAGAAATAGAAAGACCACCATTGGAATCACCATAGACGATATTCTTTAACGTAGGTTTTCAGCTCCTCATGAATGATTAAGTAGCTATTTAACTGAGGTATTGGCACAATTAACAGCCGAAAAACCGTTCACAACTACACAAACCAAAGAATAACTGCCCATGTAGCAATTAACTGCAACTAGCACCATCCATCTCAAGAGAAGCTTTGAAATATAATTCTGACTAAAAACTCAGGTCTAAAACTCCAGACAGGTACGATTTTAATACTAATTTATGTATTATTATTGTATTACAAATATATTGTATTATTATTGGTATTGCTCCAGCTGTATAAAAAGACAAAAACAAACCAGATTCAATTTTAACTGATTAAAAAAAAAATCAAATACGATTTTAGCTGGTTAAAAGACATATTTTGTTATGCATATTTCTTATTAATTGTTTGTTTTTACTATAGGCTATGATATTCTCAGACTGAAGACAACGATCTTTGTCGTGCTAAAAGTTCAGCTCGGTTATAGTAATAAATTTTGAGTTATATTTTGAAACATCTTTTCAAATTCACTACTGCAGTGATTTTCGTTTTAAAAAACAGGTTTAATAATTTCAATGAAGAGGCTACCGGTGACGCGATAGAAGACCGTAATAGAAGTTAAATAATTAAAAACCCCATCTTTGAAAACTCTGATGAAAACTTTCATCAACAAGGAAAATTATTGTTTTCCTTGTATTTACTAGTGCTTTGGGGACAAATAATCCTGCTTGTGTTACATAAATAATCAAAATTACACATTAAAAGTATCGAAATGATAACTTTAGAAAATTTCTTGAGAGCTTTATAACTTTTTCTTTAGTTTTCTCTTCGTTCTCTTCTTTATGTTCTCTTCTACTATCTTAATGATTTCATCAATGCAATAAATTACCTTATGATTCTTTGATTAAGTTTGATGTTAATAATATGTGTATCTTAACTGTCATCAATAAAACCAGATTTGATAGAGTTAAAAAAAAAAGCATATTACTATTATTGTTGGCATCCTGTTTACAGTTTAATCTGTTTGCCGAAAACATTGTATAGAAGGTTCCTAGAAAGATAGAAAAGGATTTAAACTAGACAAAAAAGTTTGCCATTTGAATTTTACACAAGAATCAACTTTGGGAAAAAAATGATTATCACAGCCATTGACTTCATGACCATCCACTAAAATTCTTTTATGGAATTTTATATTCTTTTTATAGAATTTTATATTTCTTTTTATATTTCTATATATTCTTTTTATATTTCTATTATATTCTTTTTATAGAATTTTATCTTTTTATAGAATTTTATATTTCTTTTTATATTTCTATATATTCTTTTTATATTTCTATATATTCTTTTTATATTTCTATTATATTCTTTTCATAGAATTTTATCTTTTTATAGAATTTTATATTCTTTTTTTATATTCATCCACTAATAATTCTTTTATTCCACTAAAAGATTATGTTCATATGTCCCCTCAAAAATTATTATCACAGCCATTGACTTCATGACCATCCACTAAAATTCTTTTTCAGTTCTACTGCATTTTTCAAGGCTGCTCAAAATGTAATATTCTATTGTGGCCTCCAAACATACGAATAAATATTGAAAGACATATTACTGTCTTCGTTGACATTTAGCTCCTGTTTCAGAGGGTCACAATTGGGCTCGAGCTCTGTTGATGTCTTGAAAACAATTCACAAGATTACTACCCTCCATAGGTAATGAAATGAAATGAAATCCAAACAGACTGTTGTGATCATTTGATAAAGGATCTTCAAGTTCTAAAAAAAAAATTGGCAAATTCAGAAATTCAAAAAATCCTTCATTTATGTTTTTTAGATAAAGAGCAGAACAAGCTATTTTTTTGGCAAATATTTTCTCAACTCCAAAACCTTAAGCTTGTAATGTGAAATTCTTAAACCTTAGGTTGTGCTTGTGTTTACTGAAATATGAGTTTGTCAAAAAATTGTCGCTACAGCGTGGAATCCAAGAACTGCATTAATTCAGTACTGATTAAGTGACTAACTTATTTGTAAACTAAATATTAATAAAGAGAAATTAAATCAACCATAAAGGGGGGGGGGGCAAATATGCGTCTGATAAAAAATGCTAGAATCTTTTGACTCCCAACTAATTATTTGTTCATTAAATGGCGAATGTAAGAGTAATAGAACTGACTAAAAAGAAGAATTTCCGGGCTTGCTTCCTCCATGAACAGTATGTCAACCAAATACAATCCACAGATGGATTACTATTTTGATTGAAAGCATACTTTGAGAATAGACTAAATTCGACCATTCTCCGTGACTCAACTTGGCCATCCAGTCTGCCCCTAATCCCTACTGTATTATCTTTCTGTCTGAATTAGCAAAGTGAGAGAGTTGAAAGTAGAAAAGGTATTGCCCTGGGGACAATCTACATGACATATCTTGATTGACTATAATATTAACAAAGTGGAAACCTTTCCATTCAAATTTATATTTGAATCCCTTGTTTTAAATGAGCTAAATACATGATGGGCTAGCTTGACCCCGGGTATTGCACTAATCAAGTTATCCCTACTAACACATTTTCAGATTTTTAAACCTTCAAACGAATGCGCCTGATAAAAGACGGCTGCAATCTTTTGACTTTCAACAAATTATTCATTGATTTAAAACAAAATAAATATACTACCACTGTACATTTTTCGTAAAAAATCTACTAATAAACTATATTTCCTCATTCAAGAAAAACTTTTAAAATTTATTTTTAAATAAAGAGATGCCCTCAGCTACCAGAATGCTACTGATACGCAAAATTTCTGCTCGTTAATCATGAATTTGTCCAACGATAAGCACTCTCAAACGCTTGAAACAAAATACCTTTTCATTAAAGCCATCAACATAATCTTGTAACAATGGAATGATTTTATTCTGTATTATTTGGTGTATTATTCTTGTCATTTTCCAAAACCTTCAAATAAGTTGGTCTAAAAAATACCACACAACTTTTACAAACATCCTTGCACCAGAAACAAAAGAAAATATTTAATATTTTTCAAACAAAAAAGATGAAATGAGTTTGAAAAGTTAGAAGAGAGTTGTAAATAAAGGTATGTCTGTCGTTTTGTTCAAGGATTTATTTGGGGTATAAAATTTAATATCCTAATAACTAAAATTATCCAGGACGTTTGGAATTAAATGTTTATTTGACAAATGTAACGAGCACGACAAGATACAGCTAGCATATAACTTTGATGCCCCGCCACAATATGAAAGGAAGTGCATCATTATTTTGGACACCCAAATACAAACAAGAGGCTCAATATTCTTGCAAAATACCTTTGTCCTCGCCACTGTGTGACTCCAGCTTAAGATGACCAGAACTGGGTTTGCAATCTGCAGATATGCCAGAAGAACCAGCCAAAAGATCATATTCGTGTTTCATTGAAAATAAAGGGAAAATACGTTTATCGTCGTTTGTTGATTCGTCTTTAGGTTCTAGGAAAGTTGCAATAAAAATCACATATAAGTTCTCATAATAAACAAGTTTGTTACTTAAATAGTGAATAATGAATAGCGTCACTTAAAAAGTTTTCAAAAAAAACATTTATAGAGAAAAACAAGTCATTTCTGACAAATTAGTTAAATAGAATTCAGGTGAAATTGGTGATTGGCATAAATGGCGACTTTTATTTCGGTTTATTTTTATGGCAAAAGCAAGAAGAAATTTAAGAGAAATTAAAAAAAAGAGTGGTATAGAAATAGAAAGACCACCATTGGAATCACCATAGACGATATTCTTTAACGTAGGTTTTCAGCTCCTCATGAATGATTAAGTAGCTATTTAACTGAGGTATTGGCACAATTAACAGCCGAAAAACCGTTCACAACTACACAAACCAAAGAATAACTGCCCATGTAGCAATTAACTGCAACTAGCACCATCCATCTCAAGAGAAGCTTTGAAATATAATTCTGACTAAAAACTCAGGTCTAAAACTCCAGACAGGTACGATTTTAATACTAATTTATGTATTATTATTGTATTACAAATATATTGTATTATTATTGGTATTGCTCCAGCTGTATAAAAAGACAAAAACAAACCAGATTCAATTTTAACTGATTAAAAAAAAAATCAAATACGATTTTAGCTGGTTAAAAGACATATTTTGTTATGCATATTTCTTATTAATTGTTTGTTTTTACTATAGGCTATGATATTCTCAGACTGAAGACAACGATCTTTGTCGTGCTAAAAGTTCAGCTCGTTTATAGTAATAAATTTTGAGTTATATTTTGAAACATCTTTTCAAATTTACTACTGCAGTGATTTTCGTTTTAAAAAATAGGTTTAATAATTTCAATGAAGAGGCTACCGGTGACGCGATAGAAGACCATAATAGAAGTTAAATAATTAAAAACCCCATCTTTGAAAACTCTGCACTGGATTCTTGCAGTCACCCACTTTCATCAACAAGGAAAATTATTGTTTTCCTTGTATTTACTAGTGCTTTGGGGACAAATAATCCTGCTTGTGTTACATAAATAATCAAAATTACACATTAAAAGTATCGAAATGATAACTTTAGAAAATTTCTTGAGAGCTTTATAACTTTTTCTTTAGTTTTCTCTTCGTTCTCTTCTTTATGTTCTCTTCTACTATCTTAATGATTTCATCAATGCAATAAATTACCTTATGATTCTTTGATTAAGTTTGATGTTAATAATATGTGTATCTTAACTGTCATCAATAAAACCACGTTTGATAGAGTTAAAAAAAAGAGCATATTACTATTATTGTTGGCATCCTGTTTACAGTTTAATCTGTTTGCCGAAAACATTGTATAGAAGGTTCCTAGAATGATAGAAAAGGATTTAAACTAGACAAAAAAGTTTGCCATTTGAATTTTACACAAGAATCAACTTTGGGAAAAAAATGATTATCACAGCCATTGACTTCATGACCATCCACTAAAATTCTTTTATGGAATTTTATATTCTTTTTATAGAATTTTATATTTCTTTTTATATTTCTATATATTCTTTTTATATTTCTATTATATTCTTTTTATAGAATTTTATCTTTTTATAGAATTTTATATTTCTTTTTATATTTCTATATATTCTTTTTATATTTCTATTATATTCTTTTCATAGAATTTTATCTTTTTATAGAATTTTATATTCTTTTTTTATATTCATCCACTAATAATTCTTTTATTCCACTAAAAGATTATGTTCATATGTCCCCTCAAAAATGATTATCACAGCCATTGACTTCATGACCATCCACTAAAATTCTTTTTCAGTTCTACTGCATTTTTCAAGGCTGCTCAAAATGTAATATTCTATTGTGGCCTCCAAACATACGAATAAATATTGAAAGACATACCACTGTCTACGTTGACATTTAGCTCCTGTTTCAGAGGGTCACAATTGGGCTCGAGCTCTGTTGATATGTCTTGAAAACAATTCACAAGATTACTACCCTCCATAGGTAATGAAATGAAATGAAATCCAAACAGACTTTTGTGATCATTGGATAGAGGATCTTCAAGTTCTAAAAAAAAAATTGGCAAATTCAGAAATTCAAAAAATCCTTCATTTATGTTTTTTAGATAAAGAGCAGAACAAGCTATTTTTTTGGCAAATATTTTCTCAACTCCAAAACCTTAAGCTTGTAATGTGAAATTCTTAAGCCTTAGGTTGTGCTTGTGTTTACTGAAATATGAGTTTGTCAAAAAATTGTCGCTACAGCGTGGAATCCAAGAACTGCATTAATTCAGTACTGATTAAGTGACTAACTTATTTGTAAACTAAATATTAATAAAGAGAAATTAAATCAACCATAAAGGGGGGGGGGGGCAAATATGCGTCTGATAAAAAATGCTAGAATCTTTTGACTCCCAACTAATTATTTGTTCATTAAATGGCGAATGTAAGAGTAATAGAACTGACTAAAAAGAAGAATTTCCGGGCTTGCTTCCTCCATGAACAGTATGTCAACCAAATACAATCCACAGATGGATTACTATTTTGATTGAAAGCATACTTTGAGAATAGACTAAATTCGACCATTCTCCGTGACTCAACTTGGCCATCCAGTCTGCCCCTAATCCCTACTGTATTATCTTTCTGTCTGAATTAGCAAAGTGAGAGAGTTGAAAGTAGAAAAGGTATTGCCCTGGGGACAATCTACATGACATATCTTGATTGACTATAATATTAACAAAGTGGAAACCTTTCCATTCAAATATTTATATTTTTATACAGGTGCAAAAGGTATTTAATTCCAAGAGTTTCTAAATGAATTTCCAAAATATTTTTAACGAAATTGTTAAACTTAGCCCGTCCTATATGTCAGTTATCTATACATTTTAAATTTAGGATTATTTTTAAGATCAAACTCAATTCAAATTTAAAACAAAATTGTATTATTTTAGCTAGTTTTGTGGGAATATATTGAGTAATCAAAGAATCAATAATTTTTGTTTGTTTCAAGTTTCTACTTCGTTCTTTAATTTTAAACAAAAAAAAAATAGTTTTTTGGACATTAAATCGGACAAAAAGATCCTTTTTTTTTAATTTTGGCACTAAAAATAAAGAAGTCATTGTGATTCTTTGTTAAGAAATAATTCTATCTTATTTAAACGTTTCGCAAAATATCGAACTCGCTCACATAACTAACGGATCCGAAGAGAATGGTGTCACGGGTGTTTTTGAGAATTTGGAAGTAAAAAATACAGTTTTCCTTTAATGTATTTCTACATTTTCAAAGAGACTAAGAAACTAAGGGACTGTGAAAGAGGGGATTTGTGGTAGAAAACACTACTTTGCTCTGGCACAATCTCGTTTCTTGCTTAAAAATGATTTCACGGTGATCGATGAAGAGCCTAATTAGTTACTGCAGCGTACATGCCATTATCAGCCGACAATTTTATGAACAAAGGTTGACCACACAGTGACGTTAACGTCAAACTATGAGAATTAATCTGTACAATGTATAGTCATTTTTAAGATAAAGAAAACCCTATTTGGGCAAAAATTATTGTTTTGTGGTAAAAAAAAACCCTTCGCTTGGGCAGTACCTATCTAGTTAATTAAAGAGGTCGTCATCTGCTGATGATCTATCAAAAAGTTTAGACTCCAACATTCATACCATTATTAGCTGAGGAACTACAAATAAATATCTAGCCCAGTGCAGCTTTCGCGTTATGCCTTAGAGCAACTTTCAAGATTGGGTGGAACTCAACTCCAGTTTAACTCAACCTCTTTTAACTTAACTGCCATTTAACTCAATTTTCAATCACCTCAACTTCCATTAACCTGAACCAGCTAACACCCATGCCACTCAACCCTAATTCAACTCAGGCTAGTCAACTCAGTTGAGTTGATTGAGGGTTGTGTTGCATGGGGTTTGAGCTCAATCGAGTTAAAGAGAGAATGAGTTATCAGGGGTTGAGTTGAATGAGGGTTCAGTTACATGCACAGCTAGTGTTTTCCATTCAGAAAGTTGATTTTCATTGTTGTTCAGGAGAGAAGGGAGCTTAAATTCTTCTTTCTAGGAGTATAGACTTTGGCAATTCCAATGGCACACTGCCCATTTAAATCTTACGCTATTTTTGAGGGGTCTCAGGTTAAATTTGCAAAATTCTTGTAATTTTTTCTCGTAATCAAGTTTTACTATTAATTTTAATAATAGTTAGAAATCCTGAATCAGCAATAAATAGTAATATTTTTTCACTAGACACGCTTTTTTTTGCAAAACAGGTTTTTAAATTTTTGGTTACAAGGATTCGGTTAGTCCTTCCTAGGTTGCAGCTATTGCTGGAACCATGAAGAAGGTGGTTCTATCAAATATCTTAAACTAAAACCTTTCCTTAAAGTTTGCTGCTGAAATATAAAAAAAGACGTGTGGCGACTATCAAGACTTAGACATAGACATAAGACATAGGCTTTTGACTAACAGAGATGAGATAAGAATAGTGGATAGGATAATAGAAAGGAATCAAACAATGCTCGGTGTATATTTAAATTTTTTGACGTGAATACAATATTTAATTTATTCTAAGATATCCTATGGGTGCCTTACAAAAGGGTCAAGCCTGGATTTTGGCCTCCCACTATTCCTGAAATATTAAAAATATGTCTCAAAATTATCGTTACCCCAAAAACATCCTTCTTACAGAAAAGCTTGTTGGCCTAGGCAAGTCCTTAGACTTTCATACAATTGATTGAATATGTTGTATAACACTCTTTCCTGCCCCTCCCCAAAAATAATGAAAATATTCTGATTATATCTATATAATTTGTAATATTCTTCGCATTGCTTTGTATGTTTTGTATTTTTTTTAAATATGTGTAACTTTCTTGGCATTATGCATTTGAGTTTTTTATTTTATTTTTTTTTTTTTTTACTTATGGTGATTATTGAAAGATTTTGATAAACGTATAGAAGAGCATAAAACGTATAAAATAGCCTTCAGCTAGTATTTTTGTCATATTGATTCGTCAGTTTTTGCATTTTTTTTAAGAGTTTACAAATCAAAGCTTGCTTTTCTTTCTTTTTACTACTGATAGCGATTATAGAAATATCTAGATTAACGAATTGCCACTTTTTGTCACCGTTCTCAAAAAGGGAGAAAAATTATCCGTTATCGTTTCCTTTCTAAGAACCTTTCCAAAGATGAAATTCCTATTGCGAGAAGTAGTGGGACAAGAAGGACAGAGATACTCGAGAGCCATTACCTACGAAAAGGGTGTCAATTTGATCTTTACTGGATCTTTTTAGCAGAGATATGTAGCGGCCTTGCTTCCATGGGTATAGATCCGTGGGCCTCGTATTACCAAGCAAAGCAGCAGCAAGCGAAGCAGCAAAGAAGCAATATTTGTATGTAGCTGATAACCAGGCAAGGATAATTCCGAGAACGTTATTTGCAACCGAGTGTGGAAGGGATTTCCTTATTTGGCTCTTTAACATACCAAATTTTTGCTATTATTTTTTATAATTTTGTGCATGATATCAGGCAAAGAGGTCAATTGGGAAAGATAAGTAGGGAGGAATATCCTAGATTTTCAAAATAGCTGTTAAGTATTTTCAAACAATTCGTGGTAACGAACTGTAGTAAATAGTGACCCGACTCAATAGTAACCACAACTCTAAAAAAATAATTCAGGTACTAATTGATACCCCAAAAGAACTGGATTTCAAGCTGATTTTAAATATATTAGTTTCATCAAATTTAATCTTACCCATCAAAAGTTACGAAACTGAGGAAATTCGCCTTATTTTGGAAAATAGGTAGAAACACCCCCCCCCCACCCCCATAACGTCTTAGTATCTTAACCAATTACACCGTCACATTCAGCGCATTAGAGAACCCTACTTTAGCAGTTTCAAACTCCTATTTACAAAAATGTGGAATTTTGTAACAAGTTTTTTCAACTGAAAGTAAGGCACGAAATTAAAGCTTAAAACGAACAGAAATTACTCCGTATATGAAAGGAGCTGTTCTCTCCTCAACGCCCCACTCTTTCCACTAAAATTTTTTATTGTTTTAAAAAGTAGAGTCAAACAGTTCGTACTAACGAACTGTAGCAAGGAGCGACCCGGCTCAATAGTAACCAAAACTCTAAAACATGGAAATTTTAGAATTCCATTTTCCCCTCCCCTCCCGCAGTCCCAGTGGGAGGGGCTGCAAGTTACAAACTTTGACCTGTGTTTAAATATGGTAATGGTTACTGGAAAGTGTACAGACGTTGTCAGGGGGATTTTTTTGGTTTAGGGGCAAGAGGTGAGGGGGGCGGGGGTTAAGTGGGAGGATATTTCCATGGAAAAACTTCTCATGGGGGAAGAGAATTTCAATGAAGGGGCGCAGGATTGTCTAGTATTATTTGAAAAAACAATGAAAAAATAAATATGAAAAGTTTTTTCTACTGAAAGTAAGGAGCAGCATTAAAACTTAAAACGAACAAAAATTATTACGCATATTAGGGGGTTCCCTTTTCGTTATACCTCACTCTTTACGCTAAAGTATTTTTAGTAATTTCAACCATTTATTCCACGGGCTTTGTGTTTCGGAGGTCATTCTTAATGAATTGAGACAAAATCTAAGCTTTAGTGTAAAGAGCGAGGTATCGACGAGGGTTGAACCCCCTCATATAAGCAATAAAAACATACGAATATAGAAGGTCGTTACACAAGTTAATATGTAAGTTACGTATTTTTTTTACCAATGAAAACGTTTGTAAAAAATTAAAAGTTCTAATTGCTTTTTTAAGTAATCAAAAACTTGGAGGGCAACTACACCTCCTCCCTAGCTCCTTTTTTCTCAAAATCTTCCGATTAATTGCAATTAATTAATATGCAAATTTCGTTTTAATTATTTAGGTGCGGAGAGCCAAGATCAAAACATTCATTAATTCAAAAACGCCCAGAAATTAAATAAAAAAAAAACAAGTTTTTTTAGATGAAAGTAAGGAGCAACATTAAAACTTAAAAAAAAGAAATTACTCCCTATATGAAAGGGGCTTTTCCTCCTCAACGCTCTGCTCGTTACGCTAAAGTTTCTTACTGTTTTAAAAATAGAGTTAAGAGAAAGAGTCAAACTTTAGCGTAAAGAGCGGAAGTTGAGTAGGAAAAGCCCCTTTCATATACGGAGTAATTTCTGTTCGTTTTAAGTTTTAATGTTGCTCCTTACTTTCATTTAAAAAAACTTGTTTTTTTATTTAATTGTGAGAAAGGGTCAAAACCTTTTGATTCTGAATAATAAATTTGGCTACCCTCAAACATTTTCTTGAGTACGCACTACTGGTACCTAGTGATCTTAGGAAAACTTAATTAAACCGCTATATAAGAAAGGCAATAAGAATAAGTTGAGGTATTACAGAACTAATAGCTTGATTTCCTTAGGAAGCAAATTACAGAGCTTGAACATCTATATCAAACAGTTCATGGTAACGAACTGTACTAAGGAGAGACCCGGCTCAATAGTGGCCAAAACTTTAAATAACGGAATTTTGATATTAATAGTTACATCAAAAGAATCATATTTTAATGTTGATTTTAAATATATAAATTTCATTAAATTTAGTAGTACCCATCAAAAGTTATGAGCCTGAGAAAATCTGCCTTATTTTACAAAATAGGGGAAAACAGCCCCTAAACGTCATATAGTCTTAACGAAAATCACACCGTGAGATTCAACGTATCAGAGAACTTTACTGTTAAAGTTTCAAGCTCCTATCTCCAAAAATGTGGAATTTTGTATTTTTTGCCAGAAGCCAATCACGGATGCGTGTTTATTTGTTTTTTTGTTGTTGTTTTTTTTCCGAGGGCTGATCGAAACCATCCAGTCGTCCTTGAAGGTTGTGAGAGGGCTCATTCTAATGGAAATTAAAAGTTCTAGTGTCCTTTTTAAGTGACCAAAAAATTGGAGGGCACCTGGGCCCTCTCCAACGCACATTTTTCCCAAAGTCACAAGATCAAAATTTTGAGATAGTCATTTTGTTCATCTTAGTCGAAAACGTAATAATTATGTCTTTGTGGGCGAATTAATCGCCTGGGGAGGGACTGTAAGTTACAAACTTTGGCCATTGTCAAACAGTTCGTGGTAACGAACTGTAGTAAGGAGCGACCCGGCTCAATAGTAACCAAAACTCTAAAAAATGGAATTTTGATACCAATACCTACATCAAAAGAATCGCATTTTAATGCTGATTTTGAATATATAAGTTTCATCAAGTTTAGTCTTAGCCATCAAAAGTTACGAGCCTGAGAAAATCTGCGTTATTTTAGAAAATAGGGGGAAACGCCCCCTAGAAGTCATAGAATCTTGACGATCACACCATCAGATTCAGCGTATCAGAGAACCCTACAGTAGAAGTTTCAAGCTCCAATCTACAAAAATGTGGAATTTTGTATTTTTTGCCGGAAGGTAGATCACGGATGCGTGTTTATTTGTTTTTTTGTTTTCTTGTTTTTTTTTGTTTTTTTTTCCCAGGGGTGATCGTATCGACCCAGTTGTCCTAGAATGTTGCAAGAGGGCTCATTCTAACGGAAATGAAAAGTTCTAGTGCCCTTTTTAAGTGACCAAAAAATTGGAGGGCACCTAGGCCCCCTCCCACGCTAATTATTTTCCCAAAGTCAACGGATCAAAATTCTGAGATAGCCATTTTATTCAGCGTAGTCGAAGAACCTTATAACTATGTCTTTGGGGACGACTTACTCCCCCACAGTCCCCGTGGGAGGGGCAACAAGTTACAAACTTTGACCAGTGCTTACATATAGCAATGGTTATTGGGAGGTGTACAGGCGTTTTCAGGATTTTTTTGGTTGGGGGAGGGGTTGAGAAGAGGGGGATATGCTGGGGGAACTTTCCATCGATAATTTGTCATGGGGGAAGAAAATATCCTTGAAGGGAGCGCAGGATTTACTAGCATTATTTTAAAAAAAAAAACAATGAAAAAATAAATATGAAAAAGTTCTTTCAGCTGGAAGTAAGGAGCAGCATTAAAACTTAAAACGAACAGAAATTATTACCCATTTGAGGGGCTCACCTCCTGCTAATACCTTGCTCTTTACGCTTAAGTATTTTTAGTAATTTCAACTATTTATTCTACGGCTTTTGTGATTCTGGGGTCATTCTTAATGAATTGGGACAAAACTTAAGCTTTAGTGTAAAGAGCGAGGATCTGACAATGGGGCGAGCCCCCTCATATATGTAATAAAAATATGAGAATACAAAAGTTCTTTACGTAAGCTAATTTATAAGTTACGTAAATCTTTTACTAATAAAAATATTCGTAAAAAATTAAAAATTCTAGTTGCCTTTTTAATTAACCATAAAATCGGAGGGTAACTAGGCTTCCTCCCCCGCTCTTTTTTTCTCAAAATCATTTGATCAAAATTATGAGAAAGCCATTTAGCCAAAAAAAAAAATGCAAATTTTGTTTTAATTATTCCTCTGCGGAGAGCCAAAATCAAAACATGCATTGATTCAAAAACTTTCAGAAATTAAATAAAAAAAAACAAGTTTTTTTAACTGAAAGTAAGGAGCGACATTAAAACTTAAAACGACCAGAAATTACTTCGTATATGAAAGAGGCTGCTTCCTCATCAACGCCCCGCTCTTTACGCTAAAGTTTTTTACTGTTTTAAAAAGAAGAATTGAGAGAAAGAGTCAAACTTTAGCGTAAAGAGCGGGGCGTTGATGAGGAAGCAGCCTCTTTCATATACGAAGTAATTTCTGGTCGTTTTAAGTTTTAATGTCGCTCCTTACTTTCAGTTAAAAAAACTTGTTTTTTTTTTTTTTAATTTACATACAGTAATGGTTATTATGAAGTGTACAGACGTTTTCAGAGGGACTTTTTCGCGTTGGGGTGGGAGTGGGTCATGGGAGGATCTTTCCATGGAGGAATTTATAACGAGGAAGGAGAATTTCCATGAAAGGGGCTTCTAGCATTATTTAAAAAAATGAGAAACTAAATAATTTATTTTCTCCTGTAAGCATTGAGCAGCATTAAAACTTAAAATGAACGTAAAATATTCAGCTTGTAAGGGGTTTCGTCTTCTCCACAGTACCTTGCTCTTTACACTAAAGTATTTTTAGTAATTTCAACTTTTGATTCTACGGCCTTGTGATTCAGGGGTCATTCTTAAAGATTTGGAATAAAATTCAAGCTTTAATGTAAAGAGCGAGGTATTGACGAGGGGGCAAACCCCCTCATATACGTTTTAAAAACATACAAATATAGAAGTTCGCTACGTAAGTTAATCCGCAAGGTACGTATGTTTATTAATAACAAAAACTTTCGTGCAAATAATAAAAAATCTAGTTGCATTTTTAAGTAGTCAAAAATTGGAGGGCAAATAGGCCTCTTCCCCCACCCCTTTTTTATCAAAATAATCCGATCAAAACTATGAGAAAGCCATTTAGCCAAAAAAAATTAATATGCAAATTTCGTTTAAATAATTCATGTGCGGTGAGCCAAAATTAGAACATGTATTAATTCAAAAATGTTCAGAAATTAAATATAAGGAGCGAAATTAAACCTAAAACGAACAAAAACTACTCCGTATATGAAAGGGGTTGTCCCCTCCGCAAAGCCCCGCTCTTTACGTTAAACTTCTTTTTATTGTTTCAAAAATAGAGTTGTGACAGAGCCAAACTTTAGCGTAGAGAGTGAGTGTTGCTGTTGAGTGCTGTTGGGAAAGTTTTAAGGAGAAACAACGAGGTTTTAGGTTATAGTTTAGAAGTGTCTGAATCATCAGACCCCTTTAGGCCTAAAGGTGTTAGATTATGAATAGGCATTTGATTCAATTGATAGAAAAGTTTTAGTGAAGGTTCTAACCTTATATAGTATACCATAAGTACATTAAATTGATTAGTACTAAATAAAAGATAAACTATTGTTTCGGTTAAGGTGGGAAGTGGGGGTAGAGGTTGTTTTGCTGTTGAATCATGAGTTAAGCAGGATTGTGTCAAATCCCGATTTCTATTAATTATTTGGATATATTTTTTCTTAAGGAAAACACAGTAGCGGTCTTAGAAGGGGGATAGAGGGGAGATTACCCTGAGCTCAAAATTTCAGGGGGACAAAATTTCAAATAAATAATATAACGGTCATAATCATTTAGAAATTTCTGAAATTTTATCTTTATTAAAATAAAGTAGAGGGTGCAGATAATAAATGAAAGTAATGGAGAAATTATTTATTAATTAATTAATAAACTAAAAATAATTAAAATAAATAATTATTACTTGCTAATAATAAATAAATTAAGATAATAATAATAAAAACATCAATTATAAATTAGTCAATAAATTGGAAATAATTTTGTTAGTAAATGTAAATTGTTGTCCAAATTTGGCCTGAAAATTTTTGGGGGCATTGGGAGGATTACTAATCAAGATTTTGCCCCAGGCGCAAGAAAGCCAGAACCACCACTGGGAAAACAGCAAAGGCAATGAGAGAGCAGGGTACCAAATGGAAAGGTAAAAAATCTCCCAAACTAAAATTAAGGAGATGATTTGACTGTCCCGTAGGAAAATATTAGAAAAATGAACACATTTTTGAAAGCTTCATGAAGTCTGAGTGCGAGACTAGGTTTGAAAGTTAATATTAAGTAGACTAAGTTGCTTAGAACAATAATAAATGAGAGTGGGGAGGTGATGGTTGGCATAAAAAAAAATAAATCAAGCAGATCATTCGACATGCCTGGATAGTAATAGTAAAAATGGTGGATACAGAAAACATATAAAATGTAGAATGGCCGGGGCGCTTTCGATGAAGGTGCTCTTTTTCTATGCCGAAACGAGTTTGGAAGATTAGACAGATAAGTCTACAAACTAAAATATTGAAAGCTACGGAAACGACAGTGGTCAAGTATAGCTCTGAAATTGGATAAATAAAAAACATGTTTTTTCAACTGTAAGTAAGGAGCGACATTAAAACTTAAAACGAACAGAAATTACTTCGTATATGAAAAGGGCTGCTTCCTCATCAACGCCCCACTCTTTACGCTAAAGTTTGACTCTTTCTCTCAACTCTTCTTTTTAAAACAGTAAAAAACTTTAGCGTAAAGAGCGGGGCGTTGATGAGGAAGCAGCCCCTTTCATATACGAAGTAATTTCTGTTCGTTTTAAGTTTTAATGTCGCTCCTTACTTTCAGTTGAAAAAACATGTTTTTTTTATTTAATTTCTGAACGTTTTTGAATCAATGCATGTTTTGATTTTGGCTCTCCGCAGAGGAATAATTAAAACGAAATTTGCATATATATTTTTTTTTTTTTTTTGGCTAAATGGCTTTCTCATAATTTGAATCGAATGATTTTGAGAAAAAAAGAGCGGGGAAGGAAGCCTAGTTGCCCTCCAATGTTTTGGTTAATTAAAAAGGCAACTAGAACTTTTAATTTTTTACAAATCTTTTTATTAGTAAAAGATATACGTAACTAATAAATTAGCTTACGTAAAGAATTTTTTATTCTCATGTTGTTATTACACATATGAGAGGGTTCACCCCCTCGTCAGTACCTCTCTCTTTACACTAAATCTTAAATTTTGTCCCAATTCATTAAGAATGACCCCTGAATCACAAAAGCCGCAGAATAAATAGTTGACATTACTAAAAATACTTTAGCGTAAAGAAGGAGGTATTAGAGGAGGTGAGCCCCTCATATGGGTAATAATTTCTGTTCGTTTTAAGTTTCAATGCTGCTCCTTACTTTCAGCTGAATAAACTTTTTCATATTTATTTTCAAATTTTTTTTTTAAATAGTGCTAGTAAATCCTGCGCCACCTTCATGGAAATTTTCTTCCCCTATGACAAATTCCTCGATGGAAAGTTCCCCCAGTATATCCCCCTCTTTTCCACACCTCCCCCAAACCAAAAAATCCTCCTGAAAACGCCTGTACACTTCCCAATAACCATTACTATATGTAAGCACTGGTCAAAGTTTGTAACTTGTAGCCCCTCCCACGGGGACTGTGGAGGAGTAAGTCGTCTCCAAAAACATAGTTATAAGGTTGTTCGACTACGCTGAATAAAATGGCTATCTCAGAATTTTGATCCGTTGACTTTGGGAAAATAATTAGCGTGGGAGGGGTCCTAGGTGCCCTCCAAATATTTTTGGTCACTTAAAAAGGGCACTAGAGCTTTTGATTTTCATTAGAATGAGCCCTCTCGCAACATTCTAGCACGACTGGGTCGATACGATCATCCCTGGAAAAAAAAAAAAAAACACAAAAAAAAAACCAAATAAACACGCATCCGTGATCTGCCTTCTGGCAAAAAATACAAAATTCCACATTTTTGTAGATAGGTCTTGAAACTTCTGCTGTAGGGTTCTCTGATACCCTGAATCTGATGCTGTAATTTTCGTTAAGATTCTATGACTTTTAGGGGGTGTTTCCCCCTATTTTCTAAAATAACGCAAATTTTCTCAGGCTCGTAACTTTTGATGCGTAAGACTAAACTTGATGAAATTTATATATTTAAAATCAGCATTAAAACACAAGTCCTTTGCTGTAGCTATTGGTATCAAAATTCCATTTTTTAGAGTTTTGGTTTCTATTGAGCCGGGTCGCTCCTTACTACAGTTCGTTACCACGAACTTTGATAGTGGTGAAAGCTTTCTCGTAGTGACCAAGAGAGCACTAGTCACAAAAAGGGGCCTAGTGCTTCATTCACAATCTACCCACTAGCCATCCTCCCTAGTATATGACCATAAATCAGGGTATTTGATGAATGTACTACCGAGATTGGACGGAGCTATGCCAAAAATTGAATCCCCAAGGGGGATTCAATCCTCCTGGATATTTAAAGTGCCACCAGTGGCGCAAGAAAATATACCCTGAGGACACCCTGAACATCAAAAGTTACATTCTCTAATGGCTGGTCAGAAGAAGTGATTCTCACCTGTTTTTAAGGGTTTTCAGAATGGATAAGTAAATTGGTAGAAACATTGACACTGCCAAGGAAAAATCTAAGTAAGGAGTGACGAAGGTCGACAGTAAACGTAACTTCAAAAGCAGGACTTTGATAACAATACAAACATAAAAAGAATTTTATTTTCAAACTGGTTCCAAATATATAAAATTTAGGATTACCTATCAATTTGACGAGCCAGAGAAAATTTGCCTTATTTTCTAAAAAGGGGATACACTGACAAAAAAAGCAATCCCTCTTAATGAAAGTCATACCTTCAGATTCATTATATCCGAGAACCCTACTGTAGTTTCAAGCTCTATTTATAAAAAAATGGAATTTTGCTTCTTTCTTTTGTTATAAAGAAGATCATACATGCGTGTTTATTTTTTTGAATTATTCTTTTTGGTGGCTATGGCTGCTGTTTTTTTCTTCAGGGTAATAACATCAAACCAGTGATTTTAAAAGGTTAGTAGAGGGCTCATTTGATAAAAAAAATCAAATTCCTATTGTCCTTTTTAAGTGATCATAATAATTGGATTACAATTACCCCCCCCCCCCCCTCCTTCCCCATTTTCCCCAAAGATGCCTGATCAAATTTTTAGATAGCCTTTCTGTTCAACAAAGTTGAAATGCCAAATAACTATGCCTTTGAAGATGACTAGACCCCCATAGCGCCTGGGAAAGGGCTGTAAGTTGTGGAATTTGCACATTGTTCACATATAGTATTAGTTACAGGAAAATATACAGATTTTTTTTGGGGGGGGGATCCTTTTTACTTGGGGACCTTTCATGGGGAGAAGATTCCGCAGGAAAGTGTCCAGAGGAAATTTTTACGCAGAGAGAGGAAAGGGAGGATAGCAGCATTAAAACTTAAAGCAAAAAACATTATTTTGTATATGAGAGGAGGGGCTTCCTCTTCCTCAACGCACCCTCTTTTCTCTAAAGTTTGACTTTTTATAACAATTCTATATGAAATGTTACTCTGACGCAACTTCTGGTGAATTTGAATGAAAAGTATTTTCAAAGAATTTTAATACTGTACCGTAAAGGGTGAGGGCTGACGAAGGCACAGTCCCCTCATATATGGAATAGTTTCTGCTCATTTTAAGTTTTAGTATCGTTCCTTACTTCCAGATGAAAAGACTCGTTTTTGTTTTATGTTTTATTACTTCTGAAAGAAAAATGTAATTAATGCGAAATGTTGATTTTGAAAATCCATTTTTTGTGCATCTGGGCATGAATAATATTGCAAGTATATTCAAACTTAAGGTAATGAAATTGGGTCATAAAAAAGCATTTATATTAATCAATATCTTTCTCCCCCCCCCCAAAAAAAAAAAAATGTATTTCTCCCCAAAGAAAAAAATAGGCCCATCTGTGTCACGTCTGTTCTTTAACTAACATAGTCCTTCCCAAACTTACTTCTTCTACCACCCCTTTTCATGAAAAAATATCACTCAGTGCTCCCTGCGGATTATTTACTTTCAAATTTTAGTACCAAATAAAAAGAAAAGAGGTTATAATAATGCATCTACCTTTTTGTAAATCATTCTAAAGAAAGGAGGGATTAGAAAAACTGATACTATTATTAAAACAATTTTTATTATAAAGCATAACAAAGTAACAAAATTATCTACAATGAAATTTGTTAACAACAAAATTGCTTTGAAAATGTTGAAACGTTGACAAAGAGCGAATAATGCAGCAATTATTGTTTTCTGCACCAATTGGGTGTAGAAACTGAATGTATCGTACAATATTTAATTGGCGAAAGTTAGACACTTTTGCAAACCAAAATCTGTTACTTGCGCCCTTGAACAAGCAGTGATTTAGTTGTTTCAACATGCAACATCGTGTCATAAGAGACACAATTTTTTCTTTTTTCTTAAAAGGATAGGTCAAAGAATATTGCTGACTTACAAGAGTAGGAACTGGCACTAGTGTCGGCGAAAAAAATATTAATGCCATTTGGCGTTTGGTGATACTTGAAATTTTTTGTGTAATTATAAGAATAATTAAATTAATTAGTATAATTGCTGAAATTAAGGTACCAATAAGCATTTACTCTCAGTTCCCGACAATGAAAATTAATACAAAGCTTAAAAAAATGCCAAGTGTCGCCAAACTTTAGATGGCGTGGATAGTTTTTTTTTTGTAGACAGTAGGGCCAGTATTCACTCTTCTAAGTAAACTTGTTTCCACGATAAACATTTGTAATTAAGAATAATTTAAATAATAGATATTATTTCTGAATCAGCATTAACGGCAATTTTCTTTATACGAAGATTCAGTAGCACAAGAATTTAGCTGCATGAAAGTTCAGTTGAATGGGATGATTTGCACAGGGGGTTCAATTATACGAAGGTTCAGTTACAGGAGGGTAAAGTTACACAGGGGTTGAGTTACACGTGCGTTCAGTTAAACAGGGGCTCCGTTTCCCCTGGGGTCAGATGCACGAGGGTTCAGTTAAATGGGTTCAGCTACAAGACTTCAGATACATAAGGGTTCAGTTGCAATAGGACCAAAAAAAGGTTTGAAACAGATATGAAATATTATAAATATCAAAATATTAAAACAAATAGCAACAAGTTATCGGGCATGAAAAAGTTCGGGCTTTGCAAAATTTATTTTTCAAAATTCATGGTGGGATACTTTGTTGTTTTTTTTTTCGATTGTTTTCAACAAAACACAAAAAGGATATTTTTTTAAATATCCTTAAAACTTAAAATTCATCTAGAGTAAATGAAAGCTAATAAAAGGGGAAAAACTGTTACATGACATTATAATTTGTACACAAGCAATTATACAAATCAGATAAATGTTGCTAACCCGTTTAATAATTTACTCCTCAAAGAATACTTTGGAATAGTGGCATTAAAAGTTGAAACTCGCTTTTTGCCCACTTTCATTGAACATTTTATTGAAGTAAACATGCAGAGATTAAGCTGAAGTTGAGAAGCATGCACAGACAAAGAGTGCCGATTGAAGGGGGCAAAGACGAGGCAAGGGGCAGAAGGCAGAATACTGGCCTTCGAGATTTTAAAAATCTATTTTCTATACTGTATTTTGCCAACACCACTATTTACTCATAGATTAAGCTATTTCAATCAACGGGCACTAAGTTGAAGCGGAATTAGGAATTATACAAGTAATCCTGAAAGTACTAAAATACTTACTTATACTGTTCCTAAAAGCACTTCACTTTACTTTAACCCTAATTACCCCTTTCTAATGTGCAAATAAACGACCCAAATTATATATTTCCTGTATGCTCTCTTTGACATGAAAAAAATATGACCCGTTTGAATTCGAACCCAAAGAATTTGATTTTTGACTTTAATAAAATCATAGAAATATAAATATTAAAAAAGAATAAAATACCAAATGATCTTACAAAGCACAGAATTTAGATATCATCAATGCATTATTTTCATTTTACTTAGGTTCTATGAATAAGTATACGCTCACGTATTTATTCATGTGCGGTTTCTTAGATAAACTGGCTCGCGGATTTGGAATTCTACTTTGCTTTATAGGTAATAGCCAAAGACCTTTCAATGTTAGGCACCAAATTATACTATTTAAAATTCTACTCTTCATGAAAATGTTCCAGGAAATCTAACTTGTTGTGACTTTTCTTATGTTATTTCACCGACATTTAAAGTGATGACAGTATAATGTCTCGGTTATTAGTGTGCTTTAACGGAGTTGATAAGTACACGGTGATGTCTTTTTGAGGAGGTAAAAATGGGAATGTTTTTAAGGGGAGATTCTTTTTTCCTCTAAAATGCAAAAGCTGACAAACAAAAAGAAAATAGAAGTATTGATAAATGAAACGCACAAATTCAGGTCAGTTGATGATGTAGTCAATAGGCAAATAATAACTGAAAAACATTAATATATAATAGTCACTGAGCATCAGTAAACAAATAAGATAAAGGCTAAAATAATGATGGTAAAATGATAAAAAGACTAATTATAGTTCTCAGTAAAATCAGGTCTTTGGTACCCAAACCTTTTCACTTTAGAATCTAGACTCTAAGTAGCAGTTTAGTAATTTCGAGACCTGTAGGTACCTTGGGTCGGAATAGCTGCTTGTTAATTTAGGTACCTCTGGGAATCTAACTAATTAATATAGATGGCATTAAAGTCTCTCCGTGTAAAGGAACACTGTGTGCAACTTAGAAAAAGTCAGTTTTTGACCCTCATAAGTTCTAAGTTTGGCTCCAAGAGGTAGAGCTTCTAGGAAATCCTTTCCAACTCTTTTTTCTTGGTCATGGCAATCATAAAGGCTTTATAGCAAGAGTAGAACTATAAATCTTGTGAGTTTAAATTTTTGCTCATACGGGAAGGAGGTAAAGGTAGTAAATCAACGAAGGTCTATTCTCAATTTACTTGTATCTATATTATTGACAGTGATTTCCTAGCATAACTGAGTTTCGTTCTATTTAACAAAACTTAGTTTACTAACAAGTCTACTTTTACATTTTTAGCGTTTTATTTGTCAGAAAGTTAACCAAGTAAAGGAAGAAAGTTTATCAGACTTTTATCAGGCCAATAGAACGGATAGTTTGGCAGAAAATTCAAAATTGCGGTAATATGAACCGTACAACAATGAAAATTTTACGCCTCTTATTTCCTTTTATAAAAGAAAAGTAAACTCCACGATTAAAAATGCTGCCTCTCAGTCAGTGATTTTAATAAACAACTGCATCACTCAATCTGGGAAACCCTAAATGAATTACCATATTCTGCAAGAGGCAAGCCTTTTACCATGGAGGCAAGCAAGAGCCATCAAGTTCAAATTCATTGCCATAAATTCCTTGTAGATACCAAAGAACTAAGAATTCTTAACAGTAATTTCGCAGTCGACTAAATAATGATTGCGAAAAATAGCAAAATCTACTTATTAGTTAACTAATAAAGTAAATCGAACGATGCTCTGTCTATCAACTAGTCAACAAGCTGGCAACCTTTCTTTTTGTATACACTGCGATACTATCTACATTACTCTTGGGATTTCACCCATCAACCATTTTAGATACCCTTAAATTTATTAGGCCTTGAAATTAGCAGGCTCTGGCCCGACGTTAGATTCGAAGGGGTTTAGCCAGCGTTGCCAAAGCTTTGAGATAATCTGTACCAGTTTTTCAATGAGGATTGTACCACGAGATTAATTTGTACTGTCCGAACAGCAGGTCAAACATTTGCCATACCAAAAAAAATTATTCGAAAGACTAAAACTTAAACAGATATCCGAGCCAGTATGGAGCAAGTAAATCCAAAATGTATCAGAAAATTTGGTTTTGCCACAAAATTTCCAAATGTACCGTATTGTAACAGGACCTCTAAATTGTACCAAAACGGTACAATTCTACCGCGTTAGCAGCGCTAAGCCTAAACCAGGTACAAAAGAACTGACTTCCGTTTTACCAAATAGTTATTGGTAGAATTTGTTATCTCGATTCTGAAAGAATTTTTCATTTATGGCCAATAGTAAAAATTAAAAAAAAAACTTACTCGATGCTTGCACATTTATTGATAGGCTAAGCCTACTTAATGAAGCACATAGTCAAATATTCAAAATGTATTATCCGTTCAAACCATGGAAAATAAGTAGATTAGAAGGAACTCTATTTGATACTCAACTGCCATCTAGTCTCTCAAAGCAGGATTGTAATACCAGGCTTTAATATTGACTTGTTAACATTGATATACTTTGCTGCTAGTATTAACCTGGTACAGCAGTCTTGAAAACGCGGTGGATTACTAGGAGTCAAGTGACTGGTAGCCTGATGCTCAATTCAGCATAATTTATTTGAGTATTATGACGCGAAATGGATCCTATCTTGTATTTTATCCATGGTTCAAACATAGAGAAAACGGGTACATTGACCATAATTAATTATTAACATAGTTCTAAGTGGAGTTATTAAAATAAAGCAGCCTCTAACATGCATGTACAAGATTATATAATAAATACAGTATCTCTGTCAACTTCTATGAAATAGGGCTGAAATACCCTGACCAAGATGGAGAACTCTAAACTGATAACAACTTAACAAGTCAAACTCACTGATATCACTCGTCAAAATCACATTAGTTTAAAACCCTCGCAAAAGTTTTTAAATATTTTTAGTCTAGAATCCAGGAATATAACCATACGCCTGGAAGGAAGATAGAAAAATGTATATAAACCATAAGAGAATAAGGATAAAACAGCTTAAAGATTTACAGAGTGTAGGTCCTCCAAGCTAAGCTCTGCCAAAGAT
Source organism: Artemia franciscana (assembly GCF_032884065.1). NCBI lineage: Eukaryota > Metazoa > Arthropoda > Branchiopoda > Anostraca > Artemiidae > Artemia > Artemia franciscana. The sequence continues at coordinate 43,678,240 of NC_088870.1, forward strand.
GCCAAATTTCCGCCGACACACTAATAAAGCGATAGTGATAGTGGCACAACCAGTGAATAATACTACAGCAAAACTTAAGCTTCCAGCTCTGACAACGAATTTGTCTCCCTGAAAAAGCAAGGAATAGTTAGAAAAAAAAGGTCAAGATACAGCTTCATGAAGGAAAAATATAATTTAAATAATAAACAAATAGACAAAATTTTCTTATTAAATCCAACAATCAGAAGATAAAAAGAAACAAAAGGCTTGGCTTTTCGGAGGGAGGTTTAACGCTTTAGCGGCTTTTTTACTCGTACAAGTACACTACGTTAACGTGGCTTACCAACAATTCGCTCAAGGCGTCTTTATTACGAGATAAAAAGAAGTGAAATAAACCAAAAATGAAACAGAACCATCGTTTATTTATTCGCAACGTTCTTTGCTTTTTCTGGGGCTAAGAGCGATAATTCAGACCAATTTAAGGGAAAGAGGGATTCCACCCACAAATAAGATTATTTATCTACATAAGACAGAAATAAAATCAATTCTGTCATATACTGCTCGAGTCTGGGTCAATTCGACTCAAGTTAAAACCCGGATGACCTCTTTGATAACAGGTACAAAGGCTAGCCTGCTCAATAGTAAACTGAGCGTGTCTTGGAACTACCATGGCATCCATGAGGCTATGACTGTGAATTTTGTTGGTAAAAACTCCTTAAATGTATAAAAAAGAAAAGATTTGCGTCTGGAAGATTTCAAGGGAAGTGCCCTTGGGAAAAAGGTCAAACAAAAGTGCACTTTTAAGATATCGATATTCAATTATTCAGGCCCCTTGAACAAACCAAGGGATATGGGAAGAGGGGGTTGGGGTGGTTCCGCCCTCTTTCACTCGTGGAATAACGATTATTATTTTCAATAATGAGCAACAATTGTACATTGTGCCTTGTCGTTTCTGCTATGGCATTTCTGTCATCTTGCAGTGCAAAACAACAATTTTCGCCCAAATCTAATTAAGTAAAAAAAAAAATCCGAAAAACATTATATAAAGCTTCCCAGTTTCAGAGGCTGTAATGTCACGCGGTGCCCTATTCGTTTCTAATAATGCGAGTACAAATAAACAGTAAATTAGACATATATTTTTAAGCTTACAATATGTACAACATGTATAGATAATGAAGTGGTAAAAAATAGAAAAAAAGAAGAAAAACATGCACAAAATAGTCAATGAGTCAGTCAAAGCCTTTGTAACCCCTCGCCGCTCCAAAGTTCCGACATTGATTAGATTACCCTGTTCCCTGTTAATGTTTTTTTTTTTTTTTTTTTTTTTTTTTTTTTTAACAATCAAGAAACTACCAGCGTATTCATGTAGCTAATTATAGAACTTTAACTTATAGAAATTTATAGAAGCAGCAATAAAAAGTGCTTTCAGGCTGCAGATTTTCGATCAAATGACTCAGATACAGCATTCGAGTCAAGTTAAAACCAACAGGACCTCTTTGAGAAGAGCTTAAACACTAGTATGCCTAATAATCATCTCAGCGTATCATAGAATTATCACAGTATCCATGGAGCTTGTGACTCATTTCTGCTTCAGTTAGAGGACCTACACATGACCAAGGATAATGTTTCCCCATTGATAATAACTTTCCATCTTAAGACAATTTCAGTAGGGAAGATTTTCTTAAGGAATAGAAAAAAGTTCTGAATGACTAACAAAATTAGATCAATATATTTTTGTTTTGTGAAACATTTGCTTCATCTGCCTCCATGGTACAGGAATGCGCAAGTCACTACCAAATTTAGTCACTATACCTGACGTCGCCGTCTCTAGACGGATATCAAAGCAAAAAAGAAAGGTCATTTATCCGACTGGTCCCATTTTTTATTCAACTATTTTATCTATATATCCTTTTATTTTATTTTGCATTTTTGGGCCCCTTTTTCGTTTGTTGTCAGTTTTGTTCTTGTAGTTTGTTTCTTTTCTCCTTTTTTTTTCTCTCTTAAGCACTCCGTGTAGTTTTGTGTTAATTTGACGAGCTTTTCAATAAGTTTTACGGTTAAGACTAATCAAAATAATAGCTACCATTCCTAAAACATCTTCTAATGGTAATTTGTTTTCCCTTACCAGTTTTTAATAAGAATCTTTTTTATTTTTTTGGTTGCAATTGGCTGTGGTTTGTTCTTTACTAGGCTGCAGATACCAGTGCAACCATGATAAATGAATAGATCAGCACTGCTTCACTGAAATAATTCATTATGCAGATGGTGAACGAACCAGTGGAAAATCGATCATGAGTAAGAAAATACTAGAGTTTCCCTGATTTGGATGGAGGAATGACGATTTGTTACCAAGGGTAATTTCCAACAGTCTTCCAAGGTGAAATGTTTGGAATGAGACAGGTAGCTACAAATAGAAACTGCATGTTGGTATATGTATCTTAACTAATTTCCAGACACTCTCAAGGATGTTGAGAATGTTAAAAGCAGAAAAAAAAGCCATCTGGAACGCTTTGAAGCATTAAACAGAATACCATCCAACAGAAACTGAATTACACCGCTGTGATCTCCTGAAAACTCTGGGATTACAGATAAGGAATTAGCAGGTGAACCAGCTTAGGCTGGGGCATTACTAACATCACTGGGGATCATAGTCTCATCCCTCAAAGCTGCTGGAGATTGACAATAAGGCGACGGAGCTATGAGAGGATGCAGCAAAACTGACATAAAATGGTGGCATGGAAAGAAACAAAGAAAGTAATTCCAAAACTTCATCTCATGCTGCCGAAATATCATTTACGATTTAATAGGCATTCAGTACGAATGACTGCTAAAACCGCTAAAGGTATCAAGAATTTTGGAATCATATTGCCCAAAAAGGAGAGCTAATTCTCCACTTCACTAACAATGTCAGATGGCTCCAAAAATTAGCTTTCCAATAGAAGAATATTTTCCTGGGATTAGGTACTTGTTCATGATATTTCAAAAATTGGATGTTAAGCTGAATGCTATCTAGATGTTACTGCTAAATTGGATGTTAAGCATAAATTGGGAACTAAACTTTAGTTTCCTCCCCCACAACCCTTCAGTGTAGAGGCAATGAGCCTTTGTGGCCTGAGCCACAACACGGTTTGGTGAGTCCGTAGATAATACTAATGACAATAATAAAACAGGCAGTTCAAAATGAGGTGTTACTAAAACCGAAATTCTGCTTGTATAAACATCCGGTAGTTATTGATGCTAGCGATTAGGTCGAAGTATTTTTTAATGTTAAAATCAGCCATTGGCATCTGCTGTCATTTAAATATGAAAATCAATTAAAAGCTCTTGAAAATATTGCACAGTCTCGAGTAATTTAAAGTAAATCAAACTTGGTTTGCAGTAAATTCAGACCTGGATGTCTACCTAATATCTCTTGTGAACAGGTTTGGATTTACTGATTTCTAAAATAATTATTGTCACTAAGGTCAAATTATTGCAAGCGAGCTTCTAGCTAGTTGATTTGAATTAATAAAGCGTGTAGGCTCCTAATAGACTATTATTTTTGTTATCAAAGTGTTCTCTATTCTATGGTTAGAGCAGTTGCTTGAGGCACAAAAGCTAAACAGTTTTTTTTATAATGAAACAGATGTATGACAAAGAAAAGAGCTTCTTTTTCTTCTTGATACTATAACAAACATAATTGAATGAGGGCGCACGCTTACAAGATTACCCAGCATCAATAGAAAATGCCAAAAATAATCACGATGCAGAAAAAATAGAAGTTTTATAGAAAAATAGAAGGAAAATAATCAATGATAACTATTTGACAGTCTTGAAAATCATCTTATTCACATTAGTCGTCTTATAAGTCACCTTATTCATCTTATTTATTCAATACACATTGATGTTATGGAACTTATAATATAGAGCTCTTTAAACTCCCCATAAAGAGCTTAAGCAAGACCTTCTGAAAATCATGGTTGCAGAATCCGCTGGAGCCTAGTAAAGAACAAAGTTCAGCCCATAGTAACCGAACATACGTTTTCGGTTACTATGGGCTGAACCATCATAGCCAAACACGTTTTGAAAAAAAAAATTGTCAGTTGTATCTGATTTAGGAATGGTATTTATCAATTCAATTAATTTCAATTGTATTGCTATTTTGAAAACAAAATTACATGAATTTTGAAAAAGAGCCTGAAACCCCTCGAAATGCTAAAACATACAACCCCCCCCCACTTTGAACAACAAGGAAAATTAATTTTTGTGCACGGGTAGCACTGATGTATCTCATTTTTTCTTTGTTTTATTCTCATAGAATGAACGATCCACAAGACAGCACATTGACCGATGTTACGCCTTTATCTTTTATGGTATACTACTGTTAAAGTGTATGTTACAGCCACTTCGATATTACATGCCAAAGCTACATTATCGCCTTAGATTTATCAAGGAGGCACACTCGTGCCTCTATAAAGAGGCGACACACGACAATGTTAAGCGATCTTCGGTTCCAGTGGTCGCAGACGGATGGGGAGGGATGCATTTCGTAGCCCGAGCTCCAACTAAGAAACCTGCAAAATTTCATCCCCCTCCAACTTTTTCTTCATGGGGAAAATCTGGCCGAAAGTTTCGACCTGTCAACCCAAGCCCCCCTTTAACGTTGTCCGACCGGGCTGAAATTCACAAGTTAAGGTCCCCTAGGGCCCAGGAGCTTATCCGCGAAATTTCAGCTTGATCCGATAACTCCTTCCCTGTTTTCCAGAAACCACGCATAGCCACTTAAAATTCATTTACTTTTTTTTCCTAGACGCCTACAGGTCACATCCGACATCGGATCTGGGTGTACGAAGACTCATTCGATGCGGAATTCTCCGAGTAAGTGCCCATGAAAGTTTCGTAGGAAAATCTTAACCCCCCGAAAGTTTCGACCCTCCAACCCCCCACCCCTTTTAACGTTGTCCGATCGGGCTGAAATTCACAAGTTAAGGTCCCCTACGGCCCAGGAGCTTATCCGCGAAATTTCAGCTTGATCCGATAACTCCTTCCCTGTTTTCCAGAAACCACCCATTAGCTATTTAATTAACGGATTTAAGAGCCCATGTTAATTTGAAATTTTTAAAATCTATTGAGAAGTTATATTTACACACATGCAAGTTATTAGCTCAGTTGGTAGAGCGTGAGACTTTTAACTCACGGGTCAAGGGTTCAAGTCCCTTACGGGCGGTTTTTTTTCACAACATCAAAAAAATTTTGATAACACCTGGACAGCTTATCATTTGAGAGATAAAAGAATATTAGCTTCTTATGAGCAAAAGAAACATTTCGGTCATTCTATCTATTTTTTTTTCTATTTTATACAATGATTTAAAAGCGGGGGGGGGGGGGGTTCCTCTCCTAATTCCTGTACGAGGAGTACAGGAATTATTAAATTACATCCACCATGGATTGTAGAAAAACGTACAGAAATAATATGAAAAAAACTTCGTTTTCTTAAAGAGTTAAAGAGGCTGCGTCCCAAAGTCGAACCTTAAAACGTACAGGAATTAGAAGAGGCAGTTGGGGGGCTGCCGCCCCCCAAACCCCCAGCTTTTAAAGACTCTTTAGTACAGGTTTTTTTTTGGGGGGGGGACTTCATTGTTACTAATTACTAGTTTCGGCGCAATGGTTCTCCTGTCCTCTTGTGTTTAACATTTTTCGAAGTTATTCCATTATTCATTCATTTCAATTTTTTGTTAATTAAAAGAGGGCCTTTCCGAAGCCAAGAGCTGGGGGTTAGCAAAAAAACAAAAAACCTGTACAAAAGAGTCTTTAAAAGCTGGGGGTTTGGGGGGCGGCAGCCCCCCAACTGCCTCTTCTAATTGCTGTACGTTTTAAGGTTCGACTTTGGGACGCAGCCTCTTTAACTCTTTAAGGAAACGAAGTTTTTTTCATATTATTACCCAAATAGATCATACAATACAGATAAACATTGCCAAAGGGCGAGCAAATAAATAGCCGACAGGGATCTAAAAACGAATAGTAGTAGTAGCTCCTTCTCTCCCCACAAGAGAAAAAAACAATAATATGGAGTACATAAGATATTAAATGAAAAGATAACAAAACAGAAAGAACAGAAAAATGACTGCACACACTATAGAGCAAAAACGGTGGAATAAAAATTGGCGAAATTAATGACGGTTATAGAGAAGCAGGCGTAAATAACCAGAACGCTCTAGAAAGCCTCTGCTGGTGAAATAGAATGAAAAGCATAAAGAATCAGCTGAAACAGACATTATCTGTAATTTATTACAATATATTACTTCTATGGTTATCGCTAAGGTTGAATATCTCCCTACTTTTCTTCACTGCCTGAGCCCGCCAAACCTAAAAAAGTTTCATAGCCCTGAGAAGGCAAATTCCGTAAATTTTCTAGTACAAAGAATTAAGAAAAATAGTAATTTCTCAGTCTTAGATTCTTACCTTAACGGCATGGTAAATAGAAGCGATAGCCCACGGTAATCCAAGTCCAAGGGAGACATTAACAGAATTGCAGCCCATGATGTTTCCAATCGCGTTGTCAGCACTACCATCTCGGACAGCTACCACCTTGGTAGCAAATAGATCTGGCAGTGATGTTCCTAACGCAACAGGTACTATGGCTAGAAAGAAAAATAATTTTCAACTGGGGTACTTCTATCCCAGTTTCTAGGGCTATAATGGCTAGGACACGTTCTGCAGGTGAAGGACGACAGATTTCCAAAGATTGTCCTTCTGTGCCAGCCACCTAGGGCCAAATGAAAATTAGGTCAACCCCAAATGGGGTGGGAAGATGCCGTAAGGGAAATGGGAACTTCTTGGGAGGGTGTAAAGAGGGACGCTTTAAATAAATTGGGATGGATGAGAAGTGCATAGACCTGGGCATAGACCTCAGGTGGCTTACTGCTGCAGTGAATTGTTAGCAGTAGTAGGAGTAGTAATAGTACTTCTATACTTTTCAAGGAAAATTATTCCCAACAACAAACAGGGATGGAATATCGGGAGGAAGATTAATACAGCTGAAGCTTTGATAACTAGTGATGTCTAGGGTGACAGCCAAACATTATAAAACTGCAAAAATAAGAATTACTGATTTCCTCACAAATTTAATTTCTTTCCAGTTTTTGCAAAATGTCTGTAAAATATATTGATAAAAAATTTGTATCAGCAACTAAATGGGCAGAGATTTATTTAACTCGATTTAGTCTTTTCTGACACCATATAGATTCGACTTTTGATGCTAGTTTTGTGAGTTTGATGAATTACCATAGTGCTCGTTTGATTCGAAATAGGAAATAATAATACAACTTTGATCGTCTGAGACCACAATTATCTCTTAACTTAATTAATTTAGGTTAATCAGACTGAAAATTCTCAGTTGGCAAATAAGCTTTTATCAGTGTTTCAACTATAATTAAAACTTGGTAAATTAGATTATAATTAGGAATTTCGCAAGGTTTGGAAACATTTGTTATTTTGTTTTCCAATACTGGTTGGAAGGACAAGGCGCGACAAAACATTTGGAAAACAGCTTCAAAATGCTTTAAAGTCTGAAAGTAAGACTACATGTATTAAAATATAAACTTAAGATGATATGACTGAATAACAAAATATAGCGGAATGTACGTCTGTATTTATTAAAATATGGTCATACTAGGGGACAAACATAAGGATGTATTAAAACGTGATGTCTAAGAATGAGCAGCTTCCTTAACGCTGAATATTAAAGAAATGGTAGTTTTATTTTATTCTTTTTTATGACATTCTTTCCAATCATCTATTTGTCCTTTCTTTTCCATTCATGTTCCTTCTGAAAATCTCAAAAGACCAAAATTCTCGAAAATGTCAACTTCATTTTGGAACTTAACTGAACCATCAAATACGTTTCAGTTGGGTTTTCATCAGTATTTTAATTATAAATAATAATTTGTTGAGGATATGATAATCAATATTGATAACCAGCAGAAACAACTAACATCAAATATCCCCCACCCCACCCACAAGACTCTATGGTGAAGAATTCAAAGAGAAGAAAAAGAAAACCAAACAAGAAAAAAAAACATACATATAATGACATCAGCAAAAACATTTAACATTAAATAGCTCTCTGCAAGGCTCTATGGCCAGAATCGTGGGAGAAAGAAAAGGAAAACAAATAATAAATTATAACACTAAAAAAGAAACTGAAACCGTGAAAAAAGAAACCGTGACTACCGTAAGAACACCCAGCCAGTACAGGCATCCTCAGTGGCGTTAATTTATGGAAATTTGGAGGAAGACAAAAATGTATCTATTAATATCTAGGAGGAGGGATTTATTTCAAATTTTTCAGTGAAAATCTATCTATCTATATAAAAATATACTGTTTGTTTTAAAAAAAAAAGACCAAAAAAACTAAAAAAAGAAAACACCAGAAAAACTAAAAAAAAAAACAGAAACAGAAAAAAAACTAAAAACAGTAGGGGTTTCAGGGGGGATAGCTGATACTCCTTGTGTTGTTGGGGCATGCAGCAGGTCAGCAACGTGTGGCAGGGGTCAACTAGCATAAAATAAAAACATCCTTGGATAAAAACACCAATAAAAGCCGTTTTTATAAATCTATGGAGAAGGGCAAAATACCATACCTCCCCCCTCAATTGGCGCCACTAGGCATCCCGTATGCAAAACAAGAAATCTTTGGTAACTTTCCAGGTATTTCTTTGCTAAAATAACGAAAGGGAAAACATTTAGGTTCATCAGCAATATTAAAGCCAAAAATCCACTCACATCTTAACAGGGAAAACATCAAGGGCATTTTCGTTTTCCCCTTGCATCCTAATAAAGCACAAAAATTGACTAAAATTGTCAGTTGTATCTGATTTAGAAGCAAGTCCTTGAATAGAAGAAAGAAAACGGCAGATAAGGTCTCACTAATGACTGTTTATAGCAAGTTTAATCCTATGCTATTCCTAATCCTTATTCAGAAGCAATAATCAGGTCTAAGAGCAACATTTATAGAATATTTTCCATACAGGATATTTTTCAAGCAACTATTCTCAAGTAGTAAATTTAAGCCATGGGCTCATTTGTACTTTATTTTCATGCAAGTATCTTTAATCAATAAAAGCGACGAGTGATGAACTTGCTAAAGACCTGTCAGTAAAAGGTGGCAGTTCCCCCACCCCCCATTCCCAAGGTCTAAAAGTGAACTATTTTTCCCAAAATGTGTACAAAAATTCTACTAAAGGAGTAATTTTTTAGCAATAGAAACAAAATATAAAATATAAAAATATAGGTATTTTAAGGTACCCACCTCCACTCCTTCTCCCTCTAGAGGGCCCTGAAATTTGCTTACATGACAGGTCTATGCCTATTGAAATTTTTACAAAACAACATTTTACCTTAATTTTTAGTTATCAGTTGCTTTTTCTCTACCTTTAGTTCTGAAAATGCAATTCCTGTTATTCATTGAGGTTGCATTTCAATATATTGAGGATTAAACCATATGAGAGCTGATCAGGTATTGATTTGATCCACTCCATTTTTTAATAGAAATTTTGGTGTCAAGAAATTTGGTGATGCATTGTATGTCATTATTAAAATGCCCTATAACAAAATTGTTCTTTGCCTCAAAATACCAGCTGTTTGGTATTAAATGGGTGATACTTTTTTTTTAACTTCTGTTTCAAATGATTACTTTCAAAGAAAATTTTTCAAATAACTTCCTCAGCTACTGTTCACTTATCTTGTTACTTATGTGTATTTTTTTAGTACCCTGTCAATTCGTTTAGTCTTATTTTGACTTTTATCTCATGATATATTGTTCAGCATTTCCCTTGGAAAATCTAAAAAAATGGATAACTATATTAGAGTCTCAATTGCAAAACAAAACTAACCTTATACCAGTAACACACTGACATGTCTTGTCTGTGTTCATTTATCATCAAAACCCAGTTTTTTTGTGTCTAACACAAAACTTCAGCATAACAATAAGATCAATAGCAATGACACTAAATGGCTATCTACCTTAACAGATTTGAATACATGATCGTGTCCTCCTAAAATAAGGTCAACTCCTGTATTTGCTCCAGCTAATTGTTTGTCATTAGGCATTGTCATGTGAGAGCGATAACAAAATCACAGCCTTGTGATTTAACAAAATCACAGCCTTTTTTTTAAGTAGAGTTGACAGCTAGTCTTTAAATATCACTTGTTCTGGGTTTATAGTTGACAGGGTATCTAGCCATTCCAGCTCAAACAAGCCAATTTGTAAAAACATCATAAGTATACTTAAGCATAGAAGTTAAAACAAGGTATGTAAAGCAAAATCGAATACCAGTGCAATATTTCATTTATCTGTATATAAGAAGATAATCATATGATCAAAGAAGGTATAAACTTAATTTATTTGATAATTTATAAGAAAATAGTGGGAAAGTAACCTTAATTTAATGGGAAAGCTACTCAAAGGTACACAAATATTTATTACATGAATTCAAAATTTAAACAAGGATTTAAAGTGCATCCAATTGAAACTTTCCCTAAAAAAAACTAATGAAATTAAAGGGTTGTAGCACACAAATGAATTACGAACTATAAAAAAGAAATTTTAAACTCAAACTCCTTTCAGGACAACAAAACCATGTCAACACAAGGCAAAAACATGCAGCTTCAATAGCATATATTTAGGTCTAAAGAGATCCATTGCATACAAGGTACTTCAGAAATCATTTTTTATGGTTTGGATATGACACAAGCCGTAATGATTTCACCACTACCCCTTAAAAATGGTCAATAATTTTTTTTTCAATTATTTAATTGGTATTAGGAATTTTCAATATCAGGCATACTCATATCTTGTTTCTATATGCGGAATGGATTGTACACGTACCTTACAAAGAGCATTTTCCAAGCATTCTGAGCGTTATCTAAGATTTCCAGTTCTACCTCCAACTCCTCGCAATGTCACTGGATCGAATCGGAATTTGAAATATGAGCTCTGAGACATGAGGTCCTCCAAAATATTTAATTTCATCAAGATCTAATCACCCGTTTGTAAGTTAAAATACCTCATTTTTTCAATATTTCCAAATTAAGACACTCCCCAAAGAGAGCCAATCTGGTCAGGTTATGTCAATCAAGTATCTAGGACTTGTGCTTATTGTCCCCCACTAGTATCATTACAATTTCTTCACTCTATGAGTTTTCCAAGATTTTATGGTTTTCTCCTCCAGCTCTCCCTAAGTCACCAGATCCAGTCCAGATTTAAAATAGAAGCTCAAAGACAAAAGGTCCTTTTAAATATAAAATTTTAGTAGGATTCAATCAACCATTCATAAGTTGAAAATACTTCATTTTTTCTAATTTTTCCGAGTTACTGAATTAGCCCCCCCCCCCCAAAGAGAGTGGATCTGGTCTGGCTATGTCAATCATGTATCTATAACTTGTACTTCTTCTACTTGTCATACTTTGATTGAAGGACTTCACTTGTCCGTTATGACCTCATCTTCCTGTTGGAGAACAGGCCTCCAAAAATGTTTTTGTCACGAGTTTCCAATTCCAGAATTTGTATGACGGTATATCCATCTTTGTCATCTTCTACTCCCTTCTGTTTGGTTAGTGGGAAGTGCAAGTACTTGAGCTACCTGTCCCCAGCAGTTTAAGGCCTAGGGGCTGACTGGTTCCAATATGACTCTTCCTACTCACTCTTGTTCTCTTCTGCAAAGCATATCTACATTATAAGCTAGCTCATTTTCATTGACTGTTTCATTTGAAAATGTAACGGAATCACAAAGGTAACTTTAATATTGTTTAGAAACTCCAAAATCTCCAAGAAAATCAGGGTTGTAGAACTCTTTGATAACTGTTTTTTAAAGTGTAGTGCTACTACGGTAGGCTGCACGCCTTGGTCTCTTATCTTAGCTAAAAGCTTTATTCTTCCTGCAAAGTTTCATCCCAATCTCTCCACTCTAAGCATTTCCAAAGATTTTGGCAAAGATCCCTTTTCTTGAAAAAATATCACTCAATGCCCCCTGCAGATTATTTACTTTCACATTTTAAGACCAAATAAACAGAAAAGAGTATACAATGATGCATCTACCTTCTTTGTAAATCATACTAAAGAAAGGAGGAAATTGGAAAAACTGATGCTATTATTAAAACAATTGTATTATAAAGTATAACAAAGTAACAAAATTATCTACAATGAAATTTGTTTTATTACAAAATCTTGAAACTGGCCATTGAACTTCGAATAGAAAGCAATAGAAAATAACTCAAATATTCAAAATCGTCTCATTGAGGAAAACAAACCTGGTTTGATGCTAATTTAGTAAGCCTTGGGGCAATAATAATCTTAGGACACCTACCCGATTCTGAAAAGCTGTTTTTTATGTTTGAAAAATAAAAAATAAATTGTAATTACGAAAATAACCAAAAAACGAGGATAATGGTCCTTCCAGATAATAATATCAAGCTCTAAATCCATTTTTTAAACGTGTTACTGGTACAAGGTTAGTTTTGTTTTGCAATTAAGACTCTAATATAGTTATCCAATTTTTTAGATTTTCTAAGGGAAATGCTGAACAAGATATCTTGACATAAAAGTACAAAATAAGACTAAACCAATTGACAGGGCACTAAAAAATACACATAAATAACAAGATAAGTGAACAGTAGCTGAGGAAGTTATTTGAAAAATTCTCTTTGAAAGCATTCATTTGAAATGAAAGTTAAAAAAAATATCACCCATTTAATACCAAATAGCTGCTATTTTGATGCAAAAAAACAATTTTGTAATAGGGAATTTTAATAGAGACATACAATGCATCATCAAACTTCTTGACACCAAAATTTCTATTAAAACAAGAGCTAAGAGCTCATATGGCACTTGTGAAAAGGCAGGAAGAGCTACGAGCCAAAGGATAATATGGTATGAGCTCTAGCAAAATTCTAAGAATCAATAGATTGATTTAAAAGGAAAATAAGAGGTTACTTTCCCACTATTTTCTTACAAATTATCAAATAAATTAAGTTTATACCTTCTTTGATCATATGATTATCTTCTTATATACAGATAAATGAAATATTGCACTGGTATTCAATTTTGCTTTACATACCTTGTTTTAACTTCTATGCTTAAGTATACTTATGATGTTTTTACAAATTGGCTTGTTTGAGCTGGAATGGCTAGATACCCTGTCAACTATAAACCCAGAACAAGTGATATTTAAAGACTAGCTGTCAACTCTACTTAAAAAAAAACAACTCAAGGCTGTGATTTTGTTATCGCTCTCACATGACAATGCCTAATGACAAACAATTAGCTGGAGCAAATACAGGAGTTGACCTTATTTTAGGAGGACACGATCATGTATTTAAATCTGTTAAGGTAGATAGCCATGTAGTGTCATTGGTATTGATCTTATTGTTATGCTAAAGTTTTGTGTTAGACACAAAAAAACTGGGTTTTGATGATAAATGAACACAGACAAGACATGTCAGTGTGTTACTGGTATAAGGTTAGTTTTGTTTTGCAATTGAGACTCTAATATAGTTATCCCTTTTTTTAGATTTTCCAAGGGAAATGCTGAACAATATATCTTGAGATAAAAGTGCAAAATAAGACTAAACGAATTGACAGGGTACTAAAAAAATACACATAAGTAACAAGATAAGTGAACAGTAGCTGAGGAAGTTATTTGAAAAATTCTCTTTGAAAGCATTCATTTGAAATGAAAGTTAAAAAAAGTATCACCCATTTAATACCAAATAGCTGCTATTTTGATGCAAAAAATAATTTTGCAATAGGGAATTTTAATAGAGACATACAATGCATCATCAAACTTCTTGACACCAAAATTTCTATTAAAACAAGAGCTAAGAGCTCATATGGCACTTGTGACAAGGCAGGAAGAGCTACGAGCCAAAGGATAATATGGTATGAGCTCTAGCAAAATTCTATGAATCAATAGATTGATTTAAAAGGAAAATAAGAGGCTTAATGCCAGTCAGGATTTAAAATAAAAGCTTAGAGTCATGATGTCCTTCTAAATATCAAAATTCATTAAGATCCAATCACGCTATTGTATGTTATAATTACCTAATTTTTCCTCTCTCTTTAGCCCCCCAGATGGTCAAATCTGGGAAAACGACTTTATCAAGTCAATTTGTGCAGCTACCTGACACGCCTACCAATTTCCATCATCCTAGCACGTCCAGAAGCAACACACTTGCCAAATCACTGAACCCCCTCCCCAACTCCCCCAAAGAGAGCGAATCCAGTATGGCTACGTCAATCACGTATCAAGGACATTTGCTTATTCTATCCACCAAGCTTCATCCCGATTCCTCCACTCAAAGTGTTTTCCAAGATTTCCCCCTCCAACTCCCCCCAATGTCAAAAGATCTGGTCACGATTTGAAATAAGAGCTCTGAGACATGAACACCTTCTAAATATCAAATTTAATTAAGATCCGATCACCTATTCATAAAACAAAAATACCCCAAATTTTCACGTTTTCCAAGAATAACGGTTTCCCCCTCCAACTCCCCCCAATGTCACAGGATCTGGTCGAAATTTAAAATTAGAGCTTTAAAGCGCAAGACCCTTCTCAATATAAAATTTCATTAAGATCTGGTCACCCTTTTGTAAGTTACAAATACCTCCTTTTTCAAAATTACCCCCCTTCCCCAAACTCCACCAAAGAGGGCAGATCTGGTCCAATTATGTCAGTCACGTGTCTTAGACAGGTTTTTATTCTTCCCATCTAGTTTCATCCTGATCTCGCCGTTTTAAGTATTTTCTAAGATTTCTGGTTCCCCTCAACTGCCCCCACCCAATTACGCTGGATCCAGTTGAGATTTAAAATAAGAGATCTGAGTCACAAGGTCCTTCTAAATATGAAGTTTCATGAAGATCCAATCACTCCTTCATAAGTTAAAATAAGTAATTTTTTCTAATTTTCTGAATTAACTCCCCCCCCCCCCTAATAGAGCAGATCCGTTCCAATTATGTAAATCATGCATTTAAGACTTCTGCTTATTTTTCCCATCAAGTTTCATCCCAATCCCTCCAATCTAAGCGTTTTCCATGATTTTAGGTTCCCCCACCCCAAACTCCCCCCAATGTCACCAGATCCATTCGGGAATTAAAATAAGAGCTTTGAGACACGATATCCTTCTAAATTTCAAATTTCATTGAGATATGATCACCCGTTTGTAAGTTAAAAATACCACATTTTTCTGATTTTTCAGAATTACCCCCCCCCCCCCGCCAACTATCCCAAACAGAGTGGACTCTTTCCGGTTATGTTAATCATGTATCCAGGACTTGTGCTTATTTTTCCCACCAAGTTTCATCCCAATCCCTCCACTCTTAAGTTTTTCCAAGTTTTAGGTTTCCCCCCTCCCAACCCCACCAATGTCACCAGATCTTTTCGGGATTTAAAATAAGAGCTCTGAGACACGATATTCTCCTAAATATCAAATTTCATTGAAATCCAATAACCCGTTTGTAAGTTAAAAATACCTCATTTTTTCTAAGTTTTAGGTTTCCCCCTCCCAGATCCCCCCCTATTTCACCAGATACGGTCAGGATTTAAAATAAGAGCTCTTAGACACAATATCCTTCTAAATGTCAAATTTCATTGAGATCTGATAACCTGTTTGTAAGTTAAAATACCTCATTTTTTCTAATTTTTAATAATTAACCCCCCCCCCCACTACCCCAAAGAGAGCGTATCCATTCCAGTTATGTCAATCATGTATCTAGGACTTTTGCTTATTTTTCCCACCAAGTTTCATCCCAATCCCTCCACTCTAAGTGTTTTCCAAGTTTTAAGTTTCCCCCTCCCAACTCTCCCCCCCCCAATGTCACCAGATCTATTTAAAATAACAGCTCTGAGACACAATCTCCTTCTAAATATCAAATTTCTTTGAGATCCAATCACCCGTTCATAAGTTAAAAATACCTCATTTTTTCTAATTTTTCATAATTAACCCCCCCCCCCCCCCAACTACCCCAAAGAGAGCGGATCCGTTCTGGTTATGTCAATCATGTATCTAGGACTTGTGCTTATTTTTCACCACCAAGTTTCATCCCTATCCCTCCCCTCTAAGCATTTTCCAAGTTTTAGGTTTCCCCCTCCAACCCCCCCCCCAATGTCACCAGATTTGTTCGGGATTTAAAATAATAGCTCTGTGACACGATATCTTTCTAAAGATCAAATTTTATTGAGATCCAACGACCCATTTGTAAGTTAAAAATACCTCATTTTTTCTAGTTTTTCAGAATCAACCCCCCCCCCCCTCCTCCAACAACCCCAAAGAGAGCGGATCTGTTCCAGTTATTTCAATCATGTATCTAGGACTATTTCTTATTTTTCCCACCAAGGTTCATCCCAATCCCTCTACTCTAAGTGTTTTCCAAGATTTTAGGTTTCTCCCTCCCAACCCCCAATGCTACCAGATCCGGTAGCGATTTAAAATAAAAGCTCTGAGACACGATATCCTTCCAAACATCAAATTTCATTGAGATCTGATCAACTGTTCAAAAGTCAAAAATACTTTAATTTTTATATTTTTTCCAAATTAACAGGCCCCCCACCCCCCCCCCCACCCCCCAGATGGTCAAATCGGGAAAACGACTATTTCTAATTTAATCTGGTCCGGTCCCTGATACGCCTGTCGAATTTCATTGTCCTGGCTTACCTGGAAGTGCCTAAAGTAGCAAAAGCAGGACCAACAGACCAACAGAATTTGCAATTGCAATATGTCACTTGGTTAATACCAAGTGCCATAAAAATGGAGTGGATCAAATCAATACCTGAGCAGCTCTCATATGGTTTAATTCTCAATATATTGAGACTCAACCTGATTACACTGTTTTGTCTTTTTCACCTGACATCTAATTGATGAATTTTGACCATTACTCATTTTTCAGAAACTTAAACTTTCTTTTTGTAAGAGGGTTTAAAAATATAACTTATTTTAAACAAGGGCTAAGAGCTCATATGGCACTTGTGACGAGGCGAGAAGAGCTAAGAGCCAAGAGATCATATGGTATGAGCTCTAACAAAATTCTATGAATCAATAGATTGATTTAAAAAGGAAAATAAGAGGCTTAATGCCGGTCAGGATTTAAAATAAGAGCTCTGAGTCACGATGTCCTTCTAAATATCAAAATTCATTAAGATCTGATCACCCACTCGTAAGTTATAATTACCTAATTTTTTCTAATTTTTCCTCTCCCTTTAGCCCCCCAGATGGTCGAATCTGGGAAAACAACTTTATCAAGTCAAATTGTGCAGCTCCCTGACACGCCTATCAATTTTCATTGTCCTAGCACATCTAGAGGCACCAAACTCACTGAACCCCTCCCCCCAACTCCCCCAAAGAGAGCGAATCCAGTACGATTCTGTCAATCACGTATTAAGGACATTTGTTTATTCTATCCACCAAGCTTCATCCCGATTCCTACACTCCAAGTATTTTTCCAAGATTTCCCCCTCCAACTCCCCCAAATGTCAAACGATCTGGTCGGGATTTGAAATGAGAGCTCTGAGACATGAATTCTTTCTAAAAATCAAATTTCATTGAGATCCAATCATATATTCGTAAGATAAAAATACCCCAATTTTCACGTTTTCCAAGAATTCCGGTTTCCCTCTCCAACTCCCCCAGCGTCAAAGAATCTGGTCGGAATTTAAATAAGAACTTTAAAGCACAAGATCCTTCTAAATATCAAATTTCATTAAGATCTGGTCACCCTTTTGTAAGTTACAAATACCTCAATTTTCAAAATTACCCCCCTCCAATTCCACCAAAGACAGCAGATCACCTGGCTCAGATCCCTCTTTATTTTGCAAAATCATCGTCCCACTTTCTTCCAAGCAAATAACTTGATATTCAATTACTTCATCCTTGTCCATATTTTTTTTGTCGGGTGAGATTTTTGTTGAAGAAGATGAACTATGTACTTACTGCGCTAACCATTCTTTTGAGCACGGTAAGGAAATCACTTATTGCGGTTACTACCGGCAGTAACTATTCTCGTTCCCAGCGGGTTGGGCAGTAATCATTTTCCCGCTAGGAACGGAAATAGTAACCATTCGGTTACTTCAGTAAGTCCCAGGAACACACCCTGGTTACACACAGGAACACACCTGCGGTTACTGCCGGCAGTAACTATTCTTGCTCCCATCGGGTTGGGCAGTAACCATTTTCCCGCTAGGAACGGAAATAGTAACCATTCGGTTACTTCAGTAAGTAACTGAAACACAACCGTAGCTCCTGATTACTTTGCTACTAGCCTAGTGCAAATTAGAGTACTGGACATTCTTTTGCTCTGTCTGATGGAGGAGCAATTTTTTCACTTACAGATAATGCATGCACAATTGTCAAGACTTTGATTTTGGATAGCTTCGGTCAGACACTGGGTATATCTAGCATTTATTATAGTCTTTGGTTGGCCTTTGCCTAACAATAAGTAAGGCCCATGACTTTCTTATGATGGCAATCAAGATCAAAGGTCATCACTAGATTCAAGGATCAAATTTTCTTGGGCCCTTGAAATCTAGTGGTCATGCAAATTGGGTGATCATTAGATTTGTAACATAGTGCATATCCACTTACGCACTAAATACATCTCTAGGCCTTGATTATTTAGACCAATTATATTTGTCATATATTTTACTATCTTTTAGCTGAATCCTTTTGTTTTGCATTTGCTTTGCTAAAAATTTGTCTTAAAAAGTGCCAAGTTTAGAGAGTTATGTTAATATTTTTCTTGCTGATCAGAACAATTGTCTTTACAATTCCTTCTGTTTAAAGCCATTTAGAGATTTTATAAGTGCACCACGGGCATATTGCAGTCTTAAATGAGTTTGTGGAAAACAAATAGAAGATATAATTTTTCTTATTTTGTATTATTTCCAGACTAGAATATCACAAAACTAAGCAGTCATATTGCTTATTGTATCTTAAGTAAATACAATTCCTGATCGAGTTTTGTTGATACCTGTCTTAAATTCAATTTGTCTAAATAAAATGCATATTGTTTATGGGCAGCAACTATGACTTAAGTTTTTTTTCAATATTTTCTTTTTTCAAACAATTGTTGTTCTGTGGTCACATTTGTGTTCCTTTCTAAGTGGCTGGCTCTCTTGCTTGAGAATCCTTTGTCCAAAGGGCACAGGTTTAATTCCTGGCATTACCAATTTATTTGGTTTAGGGCAGGGATCAGTGATGTGACTCTGTTAGCTCAGCTAGAATTGGCCCAACTTTAAAAGGTTAACTGAAGAGATGTGGGGACAGTAAGCAGGAAGGGCATGCACAAGCATAGGAAGGAGGGCCCCTACCTTCCTATTGTACTTCCTGGCTAAAGGAACACCTGGTCCTTTACTGGCCTACTGACTTAGCCATAGAAGCTTTCTTTTAAACTTATCAAAACACAAGTACAAATGAAGAAATTCCACTAGGGTAGTTGTTCCTTTTCAATGAATTGTTGATGTATAGACAAGACTGAGGGTCATGAGAGATGGCTGGTGAATGTTTTGCATGGTTTGATAATGTAGGGCAATTGCTCAGGTTGGCAACTGAGCACAAAAGTAAAATTTTGTGAATGGTTTTTCTTTGTGACTGTTATACTTATGTAATGTCAAGTATTTTATAGTTAATCTTTATTGTTTGGTTTTAATTACAATGGCCCTATGACTTTAGTGTAATTGAACCAACTTACATCCATCCATTTTCTTCAAACAGACAGGAGTTCTATGTTCACTAGCTTCAATAAATTGATATGCAATTTTGAGACCAGGGGTTACAAAGTAGGTCAAAACTTGCAAATGGAACTGTGGTGTGACTAATTACTTTGTAAGGAATGTATATCAATTTAAAGATTAAAAAACAATCATTTAGAATTCAAACAAGACAAATAAATAAATAAAAGTATCCCTTTACAACCATTTAATGAATTGTCACAAATGTAGGTCACTCTTAAGATTGAAATGAACAAAGCTTCGATTATGAATCTGTTTCCTTTAAGGCAGGACGGACTCTCCAAGAACCTTCCTATACCTCCCATGTTAAACATTTGGAGTTTGCCTGACGTTCCTGAATTAGTGATTTTGGCGGTTTTTATGTCAATAGAAGTAAAAAAATCTGGTGAATATTTTGGCATAATCAAATCTAAAAGCCGACAATCATTTTTTTTTATAACTCCAAAATAATTATAAAACCTGTTTAGGGTTGGCATTCTAGATTGCTATGCTTGACATTGTTGTTGTGGGGTATCAAAAAATGGAGCAAAAAACTTTCTATTCAAGAATCAGAAACTTATTTCTATAATATATACCTCCTGGCTGCCTTCCCTTAAAATACTTTACATATTTGTGTTCCGAAATCAAAAATTCCCCTCAAAACGTTAGATTTAGCTGTAATCAGAGCATCTAAGAATGCATAAATTACACCAAGGGACTATCCACTCGAATTGTCCAGGAGCGATTCAGTCAAGCATTAATTAGTTGAAACCTGTTAAAACTGAGTCTAGAGAAGAAGTAGTGTGCAGACAACAAACTGCCGGTTAATAAATATATAAGGAAATTGTATTGTATAAATAATTAAGGATAAACTGCGTCTAATACTAGAGATAAATTGAACACAGCACAAGGGCCGAATAAGAAGCAAAGGTTTTATTTTAAAAAGAATGATTTATCGTTTTGGCTATTATTGTACCGTTAAATAAATTCAGGACAAATTTATAGATTGTAGTATAAGTACAATTTTGCATAATCTTCTACTGAAACAAGAATTACAGATATATAAAACGAGCTAAGTAATAACTATTGTGAACGAAACAAAATACCCCCAGAGTATTTAAATTTGTTATAGCAAGACTCGAGTGTTGCTGTAGAACTACCAAAGCAAACTGCAAAAGCAGTCGATGACCAGTCTCAAGTCCAAGGCCTTCCCAAGAAACAATTCAACCCCTTATTAAATAATCCCCGATAAAAATGGCCACAACCCTAATAAAATTCTTATATAGTTCTTGTTATTGACCACAGTAACATGGGAAAAAAAGAAATAAGCGAGGACTCAATTTGCCAAATGTGCAGGCCCTTCGTGAATAGTTGAAATTAAATTATCGTACTAGAGGCAGACCGCATTTACCAAAACATTTGTTAGAAGGCTTAGCAGTTGCTTCGGTTCACGACGAATCAAGTTCCGAAGAAATTGGAACAAATTCCCCTTTTGCGTTTAAAGTTATCACTTCTGGAAGAAATTTGGGGTCATACCTTCTAAAAGGCTTACGCTGGATTGTGGATCTACCTTACCTTTTTGAGAATTATGAAAAGCTCGTGATTCGCCTCATGTAAGTTTTTTCTTTGGCTTTTATTTTAGGTCACTGATTTAATGCTATCAAAATTATTAGGATGGGGAATTATTCTGGGTTACAATTAATAAAACTTGTACCTTAGTAACTCTTGATAAATGTCTTTTCTGCTATAGAGAAAGAATGTTCGATAACTTTTAAAGATATTTTCATCCCAAAACAACATAACGCTCCAACGGTATCTGCTTAGGTTGGTTTAATTTCACTATTGTTGGTTTTACCAACAATTTAAAGCTTATATTGAATAATCGGCAATTGTTTCGCTATTTCTTTAGCAATTTCAACTTAGTACTCAAGTTCTGGCTCTTCTCTTGTCATATTTCACGGGTTATCTATCACATTGTTTTCAAACTACGGTTTACACAAGACAAGATTTATTTCTACAAAATGGCTACCACAAGCCCAAAAGGGCCAAATTCACACTTTAGTGTCAATAAAAAAATTTAAAAAATGGTGAATGTCAATCAGTAACAAATATCAAACCAGTTTAAACTCATAAAATTGAAATTAGTAAAAAAGTCAAACAATAAAAATCGTAAATTAAAACCGGGAAAACAAATTTAAACAAAATGACAATTTAGTTTAACTAGCAAGAATTGTAAAGTTTGCATTTGCAAAATAAGCATTAAAACTACAAGTTAAAAGTGGAGTAAGAAGAGGGGAAAGTTACTAAATTTCAACTATTTGAAGGATGAACGTTCTTCTATATCTTTTTTTGGAAACTCATTGGGGCAAGAAGGAGGATTTTTGTTGAAATAGAACGTGGGGCAGTGGTGGATGCAGGGGGCAACCCTCCCCCTGACATAGTAGTAGATTTGTGGTTGGGACCGCTTGTTCTGGTTCTGTTTTGGACGATTTTTTTTTGTATTTGGTTTTTAATGGTCGAGTTTTAAGTAAGCTTTTAATTACTAAGGCTGTTTCTTGTTGCAAACATGTTTTAAACAAGATTTCAGTTACTTTTTATAGTCTCTGTTAGATTTTTTTGAATGACACATGTCCCCAAAAAGTAACTAATTAAATTTAAGTTTATCAAGGGAATCTGTCCGTATTACCACAAATGCCAACTGGGAGGCGGAAATCTTCATTCGTAAGGAGGGGAAATTTAAAATTCTGACATAATCTACTGCTAATAGCAACATTAAGAAGTCATTATATTTCTATTTATCTGTTCTATTTTTCCTGCTACACTATCAAACGAACTATTATTTAACGTTTAATCAGCAATTAGTTCAAAAGAATGTATGATACCAAAATATGGTACTAATTTTCTTTTTGACAATACAAAGTTTAACTAACTCGCTATAGTCACCAGAAGTACAAATGCTACAAATTATGCAGAAAAGATTAAATATATTATTTTTTGTAGAGGGTGAACAACCTTTTAATTGTTTTTATGGCGAGGTGGCTCTTATAAACTTACTTTTTTTGTATCAATATTTCTAACTGACTTTAATTTCAATAGAATTTATCAGATTTTATATTAAATAAAAGCCCATGTCCACTACCTACCTACGACTTAGAAATTGTTTTAATTCCCTTTAAATTGTTGGTTTTTCTTTGTCCACAAGTTTATCGGAGCAACCTTTTATATGCTCCCCACCCAAAAAAAAAATCCTAGATTCACCCCTGACGTGGCGGCTGGGTAAATGTTCACTAGGAAAAAGAGAAGTAGTACAAGCCTAATGCACGGTATTGTTGGCAAAATACAAGGAAATTTGAACCCTTATTTCCTTAAGGGTGACTAGATTTGCTCTCTGAAGAAGGGAAATGTAAGGCCCTTTACCCTGTTTGAAAATAATTCTTAGACACGTTTTTTTAAACTGCTTCTATTCTGTCCCACAATTCATTGGACATGCCAGGATGGCAAACATAAAAACAGAGAAAAAAACAGAAAAAATGTATTAATCCAAAAACGTTCACAAATAAAACGAAAAAAAACAAGTTTTTTAACTGAAAGTAAGGAGCAACATTAAAGCTCAAAACAAGCAGGAATTACTCTGTATATTAAATGGCTTTTCCCTCCTCAACGGCCCGCTCCTTACGCTAAAGTTTTTTTCTGTTTTAAAAAGAAAACTTGAGAAAAAGAATCAACCTTTAGCGTAAAGAGCAAGGCGTTGAGGATGGAAAAGCCCCTTTGATATACGGAGTAATTCCAGTTCGTTAATGTCACTCCTTAATTTCAGTTAAAAAACTTCTTTTTTTCATTTTATTTCCAACATAAAGCGAACTTAACAGTAGAGGTAATTTCAAACAGTTACTACACAACTATAGTAAGGAGCGACCCGGCTCAATCGTAACCAAAACTCTAAAAAACAGAATTTTGATACCAAAAAATGCATCACAAGAATCACACTTTTGTTCTTATTTTAAATATGTAAGTTTCACCATCAAGTTTAGCCTTACCCATCTAAAGTTACGAGCCTAAGAAAATTTACCTTTTTTTAGAAAATGAGTGAAGCACCCCCAAAAAGTCATTTAACAAATCGCAGATGCGTGTTTATTTATTTTTTTTCTTTTTTTTTCCAGGGGTGATCGTATGGACCCACTGGTCTTAAAATTATGCGAGAGGGTTCATTCAAATGGAAATGAAAAGTTCTAGCGCCCTTTCTAAGTGACCCAAAAAATTGGAGGGCAGCTAGGCCCCCTTCCACGCTCATTTTTTTCCAAAAGTCGTCCGATCAAAATCCTGATATAGCCATTTTATTCAGCATAGTTAAAACCTTATAACTATGTCTTTCGGGACGACTTATTCCCCCACAGTACCCGTGGGAGAAGCTGCAAGTTACAAGCTTTGACCAGTGTTTGCACATAGTAATGATTATTGGGAAGTGTACAGACGTTTTCAGTGGGATTTTTTGGTTGCAGGAGGGGTTGAGAAGAGGGGGTTATGTGGACGAAACTTTCCATGGAGGAATTTGTCATGGGGAGGAAACATTTCCATGAAGGGGAGGGGGTAGGATTTTCTAGCATGATTTAAAAAAAAAATGAAAAAATAAATATGAAAAAGTGTTTTCAACTGAAAGTAAGGACCAGCGTTAAAAGTTAAAAATAACAAAAAATATTACACATATAAAGGTTTCGTTTCCTCCTAATCCCTAACTCTTTACGCCAAAGTATATTTAGTAATTTCAACTATTTATTCAACGGCCTTTGTGATTCAGGGGTCATTCTTAAGGACGTAGGCTTCAATTTAAGCTTAAGTGTAATGAGCGAGGTATTGAAAAGTGGGTGAACCCCCCCCCCCTCATATAAATAATAGAAAAAATGCAAATATAGAAGTTCGTTAGGTAAGCTAATTCGTATGTTACGTATATCTTTACAAATGAAAACCTTCGTAAAAAACTAAAAGCTCTAGTTGCCTTTTTAGTAACAAAAAATTGGAGAGCAGCCGGATCTTCTCCCCCGCTCATTTTTTCTCAAAATCGTTTGATCAAAACAATGAGAAAGCCATTTAGCTAAAAAAAAAAAATGTGCAAATTTCGTTTTCATTATTCATCTGCGGAGAGCCGAAATCAAAACATGGATTAACTAAAAAACGGTCAAAAATTACATAAAAAAACGAATTTTTTTAAATGAAAGTAAGGAGTAACATTAAAACTTAAAACGAACAGATATTACACCGTATATGAAAGGGGCTGTTCCCTCCTCAACGCCCCACTCTTTACGCTAAAGTTTCTGCAGTATTAAAAAGTAGAGTTGAGAGAAAGAGTCAAACTTCAGGGTAAAGAGCGCGTTGAGGAGGGAACAGCCTCTTTCATATACGGGATTATTTCTGTTCGTTCTAAGTTTTAATGTTGCTCCTTAGTTTCATTTTAAAAAACTTGTTTTTTATTCAATCATTAAAAAATACGGATAAAGGTTCTGAAAGAATGTCTGCAAAGGCTTAAAAGGATTTGAGAAACTAACAAGCTAATTTGATCCTCCTAACTCATAAAAGCATATTGCCATTTTTAATCATACTAATAAGCACTTTGTGGATTACTCGAATAAAAATCTAAATGATAGTTGAGATGCAACTGAATTTGGGGCAAGGATTTTTACTTTGAATTTGATTTTAGGGAGTCAAGTGAGACTTAATTTTTCTTGGAATTTGGTTAGTAATTTTTCTTGAAATTTGATAAATCAACACGGGTCGATTTAGAGGGCATTTCCTGTCATGCCCCAAAGGAGTTTGTAAAGTTTCGAAATACTTGGCTTTCCAGATTGGTTGTTTTAGGACAGTTTTTGGCTTGCTTACATACATAAATAAAATTGGGTGGTTTAATTTGACAATGAAATACAACAAACTTTCGGTTAGATCGCATAATTTCCACTTCTCACCCATTTCTAGCTATATTTTATATTTTAATTTTCCTACATCGCTCACTACTCTACATGCTACCTATCCTTTTTGAAGCTATAGCAATTTCCTTTCTACCAAACAATAAAATCGCTACTTTACAATTTTACTTCCTCACAACCAATTAGCTTTTTACTTACAGGTGCCAATACATCAAGTTGGTTTCGAATATGATGTTTTCTAAAGAATATAGAGCTGGATTGCGCTCAAGACTTATCTTCAAATGCGAATCATGTCCTGAGGAGACCACAATTCACACAGAAAAGCCCCTTGCTTCTCGAAGGCTTCAAAAACAGACTTAATGGAAACCGTAGTAAAAAAAACGGGAAAGGACTGATTTTGATAGTGTGAATACTATCAGAAAGAAACACAAAACAGAAACGGGAACAGTAAGTGTCAACAAAGAGGTAGTGGTTGGTGCAATAAATGGTGGGATGACTCACGCCCAGGTTCTAGAACTTTTCTCTACGATTGGAATAAATACTCCGTCTTAAAAAGTCTTTACAAAACTTGAGAAAGAAATTTAGAAAGTTTTTTGCTGTTTTAAAAAGTGGAGTTGAGATAGAGTCAAACTTTAGCGTAAAGAGCGGGGCGCTGAGGAGGGAGCAGCCCCTTTCATATACGAAGTAATTTATATTCGTTTTAAATTTTAATGTTGCTCCTTGCTTTCAGTTAAAAACATGTCTTTTTTATTTAATTTCTGAACGTTTTGAACTAATGCGTGTTTTGATGTTGGCTCTCCACAGATGAATAATTAAAACGAAATTTCATATTTATATGGCTTTCTCATAGTTTTGATCGAATCACTTTGAGAAAAAAGGAGCGGGGGAGGAGGCTTAGTTGCCCTCCAATGTTTTGGTTACTTAAAAAGACAACTAAAACTTTTAATTTTTACGAACGTTTTTGCTAGTAAAAGATATACGTAACTTACGAGTTAGCTTACGTAACGAACTTCTGTGTTCTGTTAGTGTTAAATTTTAATGCTGCTCCTTACTTTCAGTTGAAAAAACTGTTTCATATTTATTTTTGTACTGTTCTATTTTGAAATAAGGCTAGAAAATCCTGCACTCCCTTCATGGAAATTTTCTTCCCCCATGAAAAATTCCTCCATGGAAAGTTCCCTCAACATAGCCCCCTGTTCTCAGCCTTTCCCTCCCCCAACCAAAAATCCTCCTGAAAACGTCTGTTCATTTCCCAATAACCATTACTATATAAACACTGATCAAAGTTTGTAACTTGTAGCCCCTTCCATGGGGATTCTGGTGGAGTAAGTCGTCCCCAAAGACACAGTTATAAGGTTTTTTGACTATGCTGAATAAAATGACTATCTCAGAATTTTGATCGGGTGACTATGGGAAAATAATTAGCGTGGGAAGGGGCCTAGGTGCCCTCCAATTTTTTTAGATCACTTAAAAAGGGTACTATATACTTCATTTTTATATATAATTCACTTATATATAGCTTCATTTCCATTGGAATGAGCCCACTTGCAAAATTCTAAGACAACTGGTTTGATATGATCACCCCTGGAAAAAAAATTCATATTTTTGCAGATAGAAGCTTAAAACTTCCATGGTACGGTTCCCTGATAAGCTGAATATATGTACTTTTTATTTGTAATTTCCACAATTTTATACCACGTCCTAGCAAATAATGATGAGCAGACCACAGGCACACATGCAGGCAAGGGATTCACCCACCTTAAATTTGTATAATACTTAATTTTCTCAGCAAAATGTTTAATTTTCCTGAGTTTTCCTGGTATTTCATACAATAATTGTAATTTTCAGTGAGAAACCCCTTGAGTTTAATGACGGCAGTGAAATCTGATAACCTTGAGTGTTTGTCAATTTGCTGAGATTGAAAAAGAACTGAATAGAGAGTATAATTTCTGGACATTTGCCCGGCCTTAAACAGACTGAAGGGGCAAACCTCCAAGCTTTGACCAATTCAATCTCACTTTTTGGCTCTTTTCAGTGGGAACTTTCTTTGGATTTTTTTTTTACCAACTAAAAACAGTAGGGAAAGCATCAGGTATAAGTGACTTAAGAGACTTGACAACATTTAGAAAAAGCTACATGCAACCTGATCTAAATAAGGATGCACTTGTAGAGTATCAAAGAGAAGCCTACAGGTATATCCCAAATACAGTAAATGCATATTACAAAGAACAAGAACAGGTACATAGAATACCATTGAAGTGGTAAAGAAACAAGAAAATTGCAAAAATTGAGATTATAAGATTAACAAAAAACTATGAAAATTGCAAGTACAGTACTAGCCTCCTTCCAACAGGACAAATAAGGGGATTCATGCCCCAAAGCTCTGACTATTTTCAATTACACCTTTAGGAGCCAAACAAAATTAAATACATTTTTTCACATACGCCAAATATGACAGTTGACCCAGAAGTTCAGGGTCAGGGATTCAATACTCTGTGGTGCCACCAATGGAAGGACCTTTGCTGTCATAAGCATTGTTAATCCTAGCACACACCCACACTCAAATATAACATTCTGTAAGATCATAAACATCTTAAACAGCAAAAATAAAAGAATTTTTTTATTTTTGATAAATATTATTTGAAAAAGGACACTACAAGGCAAATATCAGGTTCATCAGCATACTAAATTTGATGTGACAGTGATAAAATTTTGTTAAATCTTTTCTGGGATCAAATGTGTTAGCTACAGATAACACAGACATTGCAAGATCTATTTGTCCATCCATCTGTTTGATTGAGATTCTGAGACTATGACCCTAGGTCAAAAAGGCCAAGGCTTTTAAAGGTTTTTCATTGACCTTAGGTCAAATAGGGAAAAAGGAGGGGGTTCTATACACAAAAAGTAGAATTGTTTGTTGATTTGCTGAAGTTAGTGAAAGGAGTATCAAATTTAAATGAAAGATGGAATAAATGTACATATCAAAATATCACCAAATTGGATCCTACTAGAATTTATCATATTTGTTTAGTATAATTTCAAGAATAGGTAAGTTGCTGTCTCTGATAGTTGAGCAAGTTTAAAAAAAAAATCCTTTAGATCAAAAAGCTTAAAAATAAATTTGTGTCTGATACACAATATAGTTAAAGGAAAAACAATTATATTTTTGATCTCTGGGAAATTAGTGTAAAGCCCTATCCTGATTAGAAGAGGTAGCTCACATCAGGTTGCTCAAACATAATTATGAAGGAGCTAGACCATGGTTAAAATGCTAATACTGCACTGATACTTAGTCAATTATACTGCTATTTCAGCTTATTTGCATTGTGATGTTAACAATGGGTTTGCAGCTTTAATGTGATGATTGCTTGAAGACAGGATTATCATCCTATTTAGGGTAGATGAATTTTATTTGAAGGAAAATCACTTGGTAAAATTCTAGTTGGTTGACTTCTTGCTATCTCAGAAGGGGGTTATGTTAGGAAAAAGAAATTTCAGGGATGCATCTACAGGCTAAAGTATGTCCTGGGAAGGTATTTTGAAGTACCTACATCCACTCCTTCTCCCTCTAGAGGGCCCTGACTTCTGATGACCTTCAAAATGTGTTATAAAAGTGAAATCTTGCAAAATAGATCTTCTGCTTGAATGAAGTACAACAAAATTGTTTTCAGCTTCAAAAATTTGATAAATCCAAATTTATAAGGTTTTAAAGATATGCCAATACATTTCCTAAATTTTGAAAAAAAAAACATTGATATGGCTCAGAAATCTAATCATAACAAGAATTGCATTTTCAGAACTGAAGGCAGAGAAAAAGCAACTGGTAACTAAAAATTAAGATAAAATATTATAGGGAAAAAGAGTGGAGGTGGATACACTAGAATTCCTTCCCAGGATAAACTTTAGCCTGTAGACCTACCCCTGGAAGATTCATTTTCCTAACTTTACCCCTTTCTGAGATAACAAGAAGTCACTCAACTAGAATATTAACAATCACTTTATTAAGCAACTATCAAAAAACTGCTGATCAGCTATCAATCTGCTTAGAGATAATCCTGTAGCAGGACATGAGAAATTTTATGTTTTCTCTTTGTTTAAAACAGCTTAATTTTTTTGCTTCAAGAATAACAGAACAAGAAGTCAATGATTATTGTATTTAGCAGTTATCATACAATTAAAGCTCTATGATCACTGAGCAAGGTGAAGATCTACATCCTTTATAATAATCATCTAAAAGCTACTGATCACAAGTATTTTTTTTTAAACTGAGATATTCTTAGCCACTCACATTGGAAGTTTTTCTTATCACACATTTCTGGAATTTGAAATGTCTCTGGAAACAGACCTTCCAGTGTTTCCACTTTCTTATTTTTAAATCCCTAATAAAGAGCTGAAAAATCCCTAGAAATCCCCATCTTCAGTTCCCAAATCCCTAAAAATCTCCCATTTTCTAATTACTCCCTGAACCGTTTCTCCGTATCTTATTTTAATCGTGCCATTAAAAAGTAACATATCTTCTAGCTATCACTACTATAATAGAATGTCTTGTCATGCCGTTTAAAGTACTTTTCAATCATCAGTTAAATAGAATCGTTGTGCCTCCGTTTTTCAAATAATGCAATAACGAACCCTCGGACGGCAAGTATTTTCCCCAAACGTCACTCACCATCCAGATTAAGACAGCCTCGTGCTGTTTCTGAGCCTATCCCAGTTTTTCCCCCATTCGCTGCTTTATTTCCAGATATGAAAAAACCTTTGTCCCCTTCATCACAAAAAAAAATTAATAAAATAGCCAACTTGTTTCCCCCCTCCCTTTTTCATGTGAGGTGCTTTAGGTCGTTACACTAATTTGCTTACCCCCCTCTGTTTTGGTTTAGTTTCCCATTTAATCATATGTGTTTTACCTGTGTCTTATGCTTCGTTGCTTTTTTTGTGAGTTTTTGGACTTTTTTTAGTGTTCCTTTTAATTTGTAGATATATATGTTTATTTCTTATTCTTTTCTGTATTATTAGATTGTTTTGTCCCCTTCCCTTTTTTTCTGACTTGTATTTGTTCAAGTTTAGTTTGACAGATTTTTTTTCTTCTTCTTTTTTACTTATGATTTGATTATTCTTTATTATTAGTGTTTTTTGCTTTGTTTCGACTCCAAAGTCCAAATTCGTCCTTTTGAGGGCTTGTGATAGTGATCTTTCTGAAATAAATATCTTATCTTACAAATAGCTTCAAATATACTTCAAATAATATAAACCACATAGAAAAGAAAATGTAATACTGTAATGTAGATTACAGAACAAGATGTTTAATACTGTTCAATCGTAACTTGTAAAACGTAATCAGACCTTATCTTCCCCTGATGTGTCTTCAACATTTTTTGTATTTTGGCTGAAGCTTTCACCATTCTCATGTGGTGAAGTAACTGATCATCTTTATGTTCCATATTTTGTTTTTAGAATTCCCTTAAAAGTTTATGTGTTCAATTGATTCTGACGGTCAGTTTTTATTACTTTTACAGCACTGAATAACTTCTCGACGTTGACATTTGAAAATGGAACAGTGGAAATAAATAATAATGCCTGTTTCAGGCTAGGATACAAATTCTGTTCCGGCAGCATTTTTTTTTTACCAATACTAAATACCAGCAGGTCACGGCATCCATTTTTTGACGTTTTCAATATCGATGAGGCTCTGCCTCATCAACGCCATGGGATATGTCCATATTTCCGAACAAAAAGTAGCAGAGAGGCAGGCTGAAGTGATTGGGCTGATACTGGGTCAACCATTTCAGCATATTTGCAAATTGTCTTCGAAATGGAACCTTTTCTGTATCTGGCCTACTGCCTTGATATGGAACGCCTGTGCAGCTTTAAGAACTACTTCGATTGAATCAGAGGGGACGGCAGTATCTGACTTTGACGTACACAGGGAATCTTGTCCGTTCGGACCCAAGTAAACGCTTTCAAGGAGAACTTAAAGCTTCCGATTGTTCACATTTATTTCTAAGGCACTAATTGATTCCACATAGTCCTTTTGCAGGAATTTCAGTACTGAGACCAATGTTTTAAGCTTTGTTTATATCCCAAAACTAGGAATATTTTGGTTTCAAGAGCTCAAATTGTGCTTAAATTTGAATTTGCGACAGAAGTGATTGTTATATTTGTAAAGAATATAAAAAAAGACATCGAGTGGTATGTTCACTTTATTTGTAAGTAAAAAAAATGAACAACAAAAAATTTACCAATTATAGTATGAAGGTTCAAGATTTTCCCCTGGGTATGTAGGCTTGTCAAAAACACACAATCTATTTATTCCTACATGTGCCATTGTTTTAAAAAAAATGGCTGTCAGTTTGTTTTTCTGTTAAAAACTAGGGTAATGAAACGGTAAGAGAGGTGTTTGAATAATTATAGCCTACCTCTATTATTCACGTCAGTACTTCAGTACTTATAAAGCTGGCTGCAAGTTTGAGTTCAAGTTTTTTGATTTTACACAAAATCGTAAACATCATATAAGTACTGTGAAGAAAAAGAATCGTACATGCAATACTTGTCAAAAAAATTACTAAGAACAATTATTTACCCTATAAAACTATCAAGATATATTATAACTTTATTTATCTGAACTGTAAAAAATGACATGCTATCTACCAAATAATCTTATGAAAAAACAACCCAAAAATGACAAACCATATGGCTTCATTAATCGTGAACATTGTTTGTAGCCCACATTAGCATGGAACTGTTTCAAACAGTTCTTTGTTGCTAGTTTGTTACTTAGGACTCCTGTACATCTCAAAAATCTGTGTGGTGTAAAATTTTTTTAAGTAACTGAAGAAGTTCTTCTCTGTGATTCGAAGTTCAATTCGCAAGGAAACAGATCCTAAATCGAATTATCCTGCTTCACTGATCAAGAAGATGATGATGATGAACAAATTAAAGGGAAAACCCCCAAAAATTTCCCTAAAAGTCCATGGGAGAGGAAAAATCCCCAAATCCCTAAAAAAAACTCTTGCCCCTAAAAGAGTTAAAAAATCCCCCTTTTAGGGGGGAAATCCCCATAGTGGAAACACTAAGACCTTCCTTCCTTATGTTCTTCATGAAAACCATCAGCTGAAACACAACTGTTAAAATCAGTCTTCTTCTTCTTATTCGGCAGACGGGCTTTTCAGTCGATACTATTTAGCCCTTTTCCTTTTGGCTCACTCTGTGGCATCGGCAGAGCTATGGAGATGGTTTGTCTTATATGATTTGTATCTGTTCTGATTTATTGAAGAATATCTTTTGATACCAGCAGTTGAATTATAAGAGAATATATATTGAGCTCTGTGCTCTGCGAGAAAGTATAGTCAGCAAGACTCTTGGCTGTTAGTGGAATTTTGTGGTGTTTGAACCACCACAAAATTCTAACATATTACAGTGCAGGATATACTGTGCAGACGTCAGCATATTACATTCAAATAGGCAATGATCTATCAGTGAGTGAGATTTTGCGGGATTTTGCCCAATCTTCCTTAGAATGTTTCGATGATTTCAAAGGCGACAATTTGTGATTTCAATAGAAATGTACGTTTGTCTAGTATCTAGATAGAAAAAATTAATAGTCTAAAGTGGTGAGTTTGCAAAAAGATTAAGGTAAATTTAAGATTAATAATTACTTGCCTCGAGACTACCGTTGGTGATTTTTAACCAATTTCGAAGGAAGAAGCTTGTAACTACATCACAAATTTGTTGATTTCACTTAAGACACAATTTGGATAGTGGGTCTTTGTTTTTAGCTCATGCCTGAGTGTATCTAGAATGCCATTCTAATAAACCAAACAACTATCCAAAGCAATGTTGCTCTCTTGTAGAGAACTTTCTTGTCTCTGAGAACAGTCCCTTAGAAAAGTCAGTGACTACTTTTTTGTCTCCATGATAGGGCAACTAGGCTAGTGGGTTTCTGAGCATAGGCCTAGTCCAGTTACAATTCTAGCTGATTGACTTCTTCCTATCTTAGAAATGGTTTAGGTTAAGAAAATGAAACTTTCAAAGATGAACCTACAGACTAGTATGTCCTGGGAAGGTATTTTGAAGCAGCCACCTCTACTCCTTCTCCCTCTAGAGGGCCCTGACTTTTAAAAATATATGTGTTATAAGAGTGAAACCTTGCAAAATAGATCTTCTGCTTAATTTAAGTACAACAAAATTGTTTTCAGCTTCATAACTTTGCTCAATTTCATTTTAGGCTATAAGGTTCAAAGGTAGGCCTATAGACTTGTTACACAGGCAAATTTCAGGGCCCTCTACAGAGAGAAGGAGTGAAGGTGGGTACTTTAAAATACCTTCCCAGGACATATTTTATCCTGTAGACCCATCCCTGAAAGTTTCATTTTCCTAACTTCAACCCTTTCCAAGATAGCAAGAAGTCAATTAACTAGAATTTTACCCTAGTCTATAACAATGGTGACAAAGCTTCACTAAGGGTAAACTACATTTCAATAATGTTTTGTTACAAGAGCCAACTGAAAAATAAAATATTAAAGGCATCTATTGTTTTTGAATTTCTTTTTTCTTAGACACATCTTCACACAAATACTTGGCTACAAAGCCTCTGCTTTATTAGGTACTGTTAGGCTAGGCTATATTAGAGGGTAAAGATTTAGTGTTTCAACTCCTGGTAAAGCTCTGGAGAAGCTGCTTTTGCTATATTAGAAAGTAATTAGGATAGGAAAATGAAACTTTCAGGGATAGATCTACAGACTAGAAAATTTGTCACAGGAAGTTATCTTTAATTAGGCCTACTGGTGAAGTTCTAGATGAGCTGATTTTGGTAAATGTACCACAGTTCATATAATTGACTTACCAATAAAGTGAACATACCACTTGATGCCTTTTTTATGCTCTTTACAAATATAATAGGCCTAATCACTTTGGTAATTGTTTAGTTTCATCACAAGCTGTCTAAAATGCATATTACTGCATATAACAGGATTCTGATGATCATATATTGTTTCTTTGTCATTATTAGAGAAGCACATCCATTTTTAGTTTTCTAAAATCCCCTTCCATCAAGACTAAAGGTTAGACAACACAAATGAATAATGACATAAAAACAATATGCAGTCATCAGAATCTAGCTATATGCAATAATTCAAAAAAATGAACATAAAAAAACTAAAATAGCCTATCCTACATTCAAACTTTAAACATCACTGATTTTTCCCTTGACTACCCACAATTTGTGTCAGAAATAGGGTTGCAATGATAAAACATATCAAGATAACAAACAAGGGTTAAACAATCAGCAAAGAGTAGGTCATAAACATCAACAAAAATTCAGCCAATCAGAATACAGACCTTGCCCTGCTGCCCACAGGGCTCATGGACTAATTTGCTTTGCTCTATGTCTAATGTTACTATAAGCAAAATTGGATATTTGTTTTGTTCAAACAGCTGACTAGTTTAAATGTGAAAGTGAACAATTTTGGATATTCACTTTAATGGGTACATAAGTTTTTGAGTTATCTTTTGACTTCCTACTATACAGAAATTATCAGTGAAAACTGGAATTATTATCTGAAATATAATTTCATTTTGTACTGTACAATCCCAACTTTTCTCTTGGCTTCAAAACCTTGCCTGCTTTATGCAATTTTAGTTTGCCCCATGGAGGAGGAGGGCCAACCAGAAATGGATGTGCTTCTACAATTAGCATTTCTAAGTACTATAGCATAGAAACTATGCT
Source organism: Artemia franciscana (assembly GCF_032884065.1). Lineage (NCBI taxonomy): Eukaryota > Metazoa > Arthropoda > Branchiopoda > Anostraca > Artemiidae > Artemia > Artemia franciscana. The sequence goes on from NC_088870.1 coordinate 43,713,588, forward strand.
GCTTTGCAGCATAGTTTTCAGTTTAGACAGCTTGTGATGAAAACTAAACAATTACCATCACTTCTATTGTAAATTCAAATGTAAGCACTTTTTGACCTAACCTAACTAAAAATAATTTTGACACTAAGAAAATGTAGTAACCAATAACTAACTCATACTTTAATTGAAAATTTGTCATTTTTAAGAGCTTAAAAAGTGCTTAAATTTAAATTTTCACTTTAAAGTGATTATTATATTCATAAAGAGCATAAAAAAGGCATTGAGTGACATGTTCAAAGTTTTAAACCATTGTTCTAAGCCTTTTTTATACCCTATATTTTAGTCATTTTTAAGAGCTCAAAAAGAGGTTGAATTTGAATTTGCAATAGAAGCAATTATTGTATTCATAAAGAACATCAAAAAGCATAAAGTGAACATATGTTCACTTTATTGGTAAGTGAATTATATAAACTGTGATACATTTACCTTAAATTACCTTAAATTGCAGCTTGGAGTGATATAAGGATTATCCATCCTTGTGATGCTCCATAAGAAAAAAAAGAATTTGTTTGGTGTAGATTGTGGCTGTTAGATTAGACTCTTGTGGAGGACTCTGCAGCTTCCCAATTGTAAAGGAACTCCTGGCAGAGCCATTCCCTATCAAGGTGGGACTTGAACATGTCAATTGAAGTAGCAGAAACTGTTTCTTCAGAGAGCTGGTTCCACATATTGATGATTCTTTGGCTGAAGAAGTGGCTTCTATGTCTACTCATGGAACGCTGCATGGAGAGCTTCAAAGAATGTCCTCTAGTACCAGAATGCAAGGGCTGTGCAAAGAGACCAGGAAGGGTATTTTTAGAGAGGATTTTTTTGGTTAAAATAATGTCACCCCTTTTCCGTCGGTATGTCAGCGTTGACAGCTTCAAACAACGTAGTCTTTCTTTGTATGGAAATTTATTCATGTTGGTAACCATCTTAGTGGCACAACACTGGACATCCTCAAGCAACTTCCTATCTTTTTTGAAGAAAGGGGCTGCCAATGACATTCCAACCTCCAGGCGTGGACGTACAAGTGCCTTATTATAACTTCATAAGAACTCTAAGGTGTCTGCTGGAGATGGCTCTTTTAATGATACTGAGGGTTTTATTTGCAGAAGATGAAACAGACTTAGCATGGCTGCTAAACTTTAATTGATGATCTAAAATAACCCCAAGATCTCTTTCATCAGAAACAGCAGAAAGGAAGTTGTCTTGAAGGAAATACTTATGATGCTTGTTATTTTTGCCAAAATGAATTACATGGCATTTGTCAACATTGAAAGTCAGAAGCCACATGTTAGCCCATCTTTCTAGACTATCAAGATCTGTTTGAATTGATTGCTGGTCAGAGGGAGTAGCCGCTTTTCCAACTAGTTTTGAGTCATCAACCTACTTTTACCCTACTTTTTGCTATCTTTGAAAGGGGTTTGGCCCCAAAACATATTCTGGGAAGGTATTGGCCAGCTAGGCTAGTATGTTAACCCTCCTCTGATAAGTCTGATAAGTCTAAGTCTTAAAAATTTTCTTACTTGACAGGTCTAGCCCATATCTACAAGAATTTTGACAAAACCACATCATACCTTAATTTTCAGTTTCTTTTTCTCTGCTTTTAGTTTCAAAAAAGTGATTCAGCACTTCCACATAAAACTTGGCATTGATGGTTAGTCCAGGAGGAACAAATTCATGGTTGACAATGCCTTTGATGTCAAAAAAGACAATGAGCATGATTGTTTTCACTTTGGATTTGCTTATTCTTGCCTGTTCTTGGTAAGGAAATGCTGATGTGTGCCATTCAGAAGATTGCCTATTTGTCTTGGGGTCATGCTCAAAGATCCAGGACTCATCACCTTGTATTATGCTATTCAAAAATTTGGGACCACTTTCACACATGTTCAAATTTTCTTAACACACTTCTACTTGTCAAAATTTCTGGTTATCAATGATCTCTTTTAGAGCCATCTTCATGCACACCTTGCTCATGCTCAAATGCAAAGTCACAAATGGCAATGCCATGAATGATAGATTTCAGTAAATTTGTTGTTTGGGTAATTAAATGAATGCTTAGTTGACACATTGTTTGTGTTTGTCAAAGTTGAAGGTCATCTAGCAGGGTCTTAATTGGTAGCCTCTTCCTGGCCCTCCAAAAAGGCCTGGTGCTGCCAAAACACACCAATTCTCACTAAAGCAACATCTGGGTAAGCCTGCTTGATCTTATCAAATGCCTCTGTTACTGATTTACCAAATTTCACACAGAATTTAATTGCATACCTCTGCTCTAATGAACACTGTATTTTCAGCTAGCATCACTCACAGAAACATGTCATGCAAAAATGTCAGTCACGACTCTCCTGGTGCTTCAAGACATCTTACCAGCTAATCATTTGTTAGCTAGGAACACCCTCTACCAAATCCAGTCAGTTTGCACAGGCTCTAAAGTACAGTTGCAGCAGAAGAAAATCAGTCCTATTACATTTAAGACAAACCATTTATAATAGAAATTTCAAAACAAAATTTAAAAATGTAGTGCAGGGTGTCACAGTGGTATCTTAATTTTGTAGCCATGCAAAAAAGTTATCAATATTAGTAAAGACTTTCAAAAATTATTAAAATGTACTATTTGTTTATGAATAAATTATTCAAAAGTAATATATTCTGAAGGCACCTATACAAACCAACACCATTTCATATTCAATGAGCAATTCTAATCCAAAACATTTTCAAGACATTTGCATTTAAGGGTGCTTTCCACAGTAAACTTTGCTGCTACATAACAACAGTGCTGAATTCATTGGGAACTGTCTAAATTTGATCCACCACCAAGTTTACTTTCCAATCCCTAGAAAGACTTAAATCTCTTAAGATGTGAAACAAAGCTATGTTTTTCATTGCAGAAAATACTTTTTTACTACAAAGCATGTGCTAGATTACCTGGGTATGTGTAGTAATTTACTTATTGAAATACCTAAAAACTTACCCATTAGTATCCTACAACTATGTTTCACAAGTAATAGTATTAGAATAGTTAATGATGCATGATCAGTACCACAATTTACAGAAATCTGACCTTTGTTTAATTGATACACAGAGATTTTACTAACATACCCCTCATAAGAAATAATTAGCATTTTCTATAAGTTTCAAAACTCCCTGTAAACTGATAGAAAACAACAACCTTAGAAACCTTTCTGACTTGATAACTCAAGGTTTTAACTTCTGTATATCTCTACTGATGATCTATTACATGGTTACTGAATTGCTGTGTATTAGATTGCAAGAATTAACAATGGCAACCTTCAGGATACAACTCTACCTCCTGAATTTATAGATCTATCACTAATAAGAGTTTCAGTTTACCCTGGGACCATCCTTAGGAAATTCTATGGAATATTTATGCTAAACAGGTTTGGTAGGTTAAAAAATTGTCCCACATTCTTTTGTTTTCGAAATTTCTGAATACCCCTGGTGTCATTGTGGCTCTGTGTAGTTTGATTACCACACAAAAAATCTTTTGTGAGCCAGTCTTATCAATGTCTATGCAGAAAGGAGGTGAGGGGGTCAGTAGTAGTTTTTATTACCCCAGCCAACCATTGACATAACAAGATGTTGTACCAAAACTGTCAGGGTCAAATATAATGGCTAACATTTCATAGGGAAACTGTACCTTAAATTGCAGCTTAAAGTAATATAAGGATTTTTCATCCTTGTGATGTTCCAGTGATGAAAAAAAATTTGTTTGGCATAGGTTGTGGTTGCTGATCTAGACTCTTGTGGAGGACTTTGTAGCTTCCCAATTGTAAAGGAACTCCTGGCAGAGCCATTCCTTATCAAGGTGGGACTTGAACGTGCTGGTTGAAGTTGCACAAACTGTTTCCTCAGATAGTCGATTCCACAGGTTGATGACTCTTTGGCTGAAGAAATGACTTCTATGTCTACTTGTGGAATGCTGCATGGGAAGCTTCATTGAATGTCCTCCTGTACCAGAATGCAAGGTCTCTGCAAAGAGACCAGGAAGGGTGTTTTTAGAAAGGATTTTTTGGTGTTGCACCAGGGTTATTAAGAAATTACATAAATGCAAGTATGTCGGGTAATTTTTTACTTTGTGCAACCAGTTAAGGGCAAATCCTCTGTTAAATTTCAAAGGGATGGTCTCTGGATAAACTGAAACTCTTATCAGTAATAAATCTACTAATTCAGGAGGTACACTTGCATCCTGAAGGTTAAAGTCCTTTATTATTAACTTTTGCAATCTAACACACAGCAATTCAGTAACTATGTAGTAGCTCAACAACAGAGATATACAAAAGCCAAAACCTTGAATTGTCAAGCAGGAAATATTTCCAAAGTTGTTGTTTTCAATAAGTTGATCCCTTAGAGAATTTGCCTCCCCCACAGAAAGTTCCCCAAAGGGAATCAAGATGGATTACACAAAAATTCCTCAAAACTCATTTTATATTTATCTGAAGGCTCAATGAGGCTTACAAAATTTGGCAATTAAAATGTACTCATTTAGACATATGACTACATCTACAAAACAACCCACCATACCTCCTTCATAATAGCTAATACATGCTTATACATCACTGTATTATGAAGCAAATCAGTTTTCCTTCTTGCGGTTTTGCAACCTTATTCAGGCTTGGTCTAAATGAAGGGAAAAGAGAAAAATAATTCCTATGCTCCCCATGTGAGCATATCCTTTTCTATGTTTATAATGGAATGATAGATATAATTATAGAAAATCCTGTGCCCCCTTCATGGAAATTCTCTTCTCCCATGGGAAATTCTTCCATGTAAAGATCCCCCAAGTAACCCCTGCCCTCAACCCCTTCTCTCCCCAACCAAAAAATCCCCCTGAAAACAGATGTACACGTCCCAATAACCATTACTATATGTAAACAATGGTCAAAGTTTGTTATTTGCAGCCCCTTCCTTGTGGACTGTGAGGGAGTAAGTTGTCCCAAAAGACATAATTATTAGGTTTTTCAACCATGTTGAATAAAAGGGCTATTTAAAAATTTTGATCTGGTTAATTTGGGAAAAATGAGTGTGGGAGGGGGCCTAGGTGCCCTCCAATTTTTTGGTCACTTAAAAAGGGCACTAGAACTTTTAATTTCTGTTAGAATGAACCCTCTTCCAGCATTCTAGGACTACTGGGTCAATACAATCATCCCTGGAAAAAAAATAAACACACATCCATGATCTGTCTTCTGGGAAAAAATATGAAATTCCACATTTTTGTAGATAAGAGCTTGAAACTTTGACAGTAGGGTTCTCTGATATACTAAATCTGATGGTTTGATTTTTGTTAAGATTCCATGACTCTTAGGAGGTGTTTCCCCTTATTTTCTAAAATAAGGCAAATTTTCTCAGGCACGTAACTTTTGATGGGCAAATCTAAACTTTCAGCATATGAAGAATCAGCATATGAAGAATCAGCATAAAAATGTAATTCTATTGATCTAACTATTGGTACAAAAATTCCATTTTTCAGAGTTTTGGTTACTATTAGGCACTTCCAGATAAGCTAGGACAATTAAATTTGGCAGGTATATCAGGTACCAGACCAGATCAAATTAGAAATTGTCGTTATCCCGATTCTTCTGTCTGAAGGGGAGTGGGGGAACTGTTAATTTGGAAAATTTTGAAAAAATATGTATTTTTTACTTATGAAGGAGTGGTCGGATCTTAATGAACTTTCATATTTAGAACTACCTCATAACTCAGATCTCTAATTTTAAATTCTGACTGGATCCAGTGTCATAACCGAACCGGATCCACTCTCTTTGGGGGAGTTTGGGGCGGGGTAATTTGGACAAATTAGAAATAATGAGGCATTTGTAACTTACAAACAGGTGATCAGTTTTTAATGAAATTTGATATTTAGAAGGATCTTGTGCTTCATAACTCTTATTTTAAATCCCGACCAGATCCGGTGACATTGGGGGGAATTGGAGGGGGAAACCAGAAATCTTGGAAAACATGAAATTTGAGGTATCTAGCTTATGAATGGGTGATTGGATCTTAATTACACTTGATATATAGAAAGATCTTATGTCCCGGAAGCTCAATTTTCAGTTTGAATTGGATGCAGGGACAGAGAGGGCTGGAGGGGGGACCAGAAATCTTGGAAAATACTTGGAATGGAGAGACTGGGATGAAGCTTGGTGGGAAGAATAAGCACAAGTCCTAGATATACGATTTACATAATCGGACTGAACCCGCTCTCTTTGGAAAAATTTTGAAAAATTATACAATTGAGGTATTTTTAACTTAAGAATGGATCACCAGATCTGAATGAAATTTGATATTTAGGAAGAACTCATGGCTCACAGCTCTTATTTTAAATCCCGACCAGATTTGGTGAGATTGTGGGGGGCTGGAGGGGGAAACTGGAAATCCTTGAAAATGCTTAGAGTGGAGAGATTGGGATGAAACTTGGTGGGTATAATAAAGGAATGTCTGAGATACATGATTGACGTAACCGGACTGGATCTGCTCTCTTTAAGGGAGTTAGGGGCTCCAGTGCTTTGGCAAATTTGGTGTTTCTGGACGTGCTACGACGATGAAAATTGGTAGACATGTCAGGGACCTGCGAAAATTGACTTGATAAACTCGCTTTCCCCTATTTAACCATCCAGGTATTTTAACTTACGATTGGGTGATTGGATCTTAATGGATTTTGATATTTAGAAGGACCTTGTGTCTCAGAGCTCTTATTTTAAATCCTGACCAGCATTAAGGCTCTGATTTTCCTTTTAAATCAATCTCTTGATTCTTAGAATTTTGCTAGAGCTCATGCCATATGAGCTCGTGGCTCTTGGCTCTTCCAACCTCGTCACAAGCTCTATATAAGCTCTTAGCTCTTGTTTATAAATGTATTCAAGGTGTTTTATTCTATATTTAATATATTTTGTTTTTAGTAATTTCTGAATTGTACCAAATCAGAGCAAGATGTTTTTAACCAGATCAGAATATGACAGAGGTGTAAATACTTTTTCACCAGAAGGAAGGCTATTCCAAGTATGTGTTTCTTTTTTTTCCTTTTTTTAGATTTTTTTTTCTTTAACCACATGTAGGCCTACTTGAAAATTTAGTTTTTAGAATTGGTCAGAGTTATTCTTGTATCCAAGTATAAAGAAAAAAAAACAATTAGTTTTTTATTTCATTTTGCTAATAAACTTCATGACTTTGTTTTGTAATTATAGAAATCAACACTTTTTTTGTGTGTTTCATACAAGATATAGTCAAGAGGGGGGATATCTCCAGCAATGCAATCCATTCAAATAATTTTACTAATTGAAAATCGTAATTTCCAAGACTACCTATATATCTTTGTTTTTGCTGACACTGATCCTTGTAGAGAAAAAATATGTTAATCAAAACTATCCATTAAACGACTGTGGGCCTTTATAAAGAGTAAGTAAGAAAGTAGAAAGCAAGATAAACGAAAGCAAAATTTTCCTTAAAGTTTTATATACCTTACTGTACTAAAAACTACAAATAATAATAAAAATACTAAGAATGGAACAGGCAAAATAGTCAAATCCAAAGTAAAAAAAATGAATACAAGCAAAATATATTAAAAGGAAGCAAATGAACGATTTAAGAGAAGCAAATATTTGAAGTTTCTAAGCAGTTTTTAGAGAATGAATTTAAATAGTGTTGCCACATAAGATGATTCCATAGATAAATTTCCCTGTTTGGTGATAGATAAATTTCCCAACTATGTATGATCCATTGCCTTGATTTTGTTCTGCTGTCTGTATAACAGTAGTAAAGGAATCCTAAAAAATTGACATTCATTTGCAGTAGTCATTCCTGTAAAATCTCAAACAAAAGTGGACTTTAAAAGATATTTAACAAAAACAAGCCGTTCCATCTTCAGAACCTTGCAAGTACTTCTCAGCCACTTACTACTAGAATCTATTCGTGTTGGCGGCATATTGTAGCATTGGTCATTTAGTCTTCTTATAAAAAGGAAAATGTCTTGAAGATGTCGAGAACTAGTGAAAAAATAGCAACTTACTGAAAATATGAAAGCCATAACAGCTTGCCAATATGATGTGCAAAGTTTTTCCATGTATGCTGCTGTTTGTGTCCTTTACAAGTAGGAACATACAAAGTGGACAGAAGCAGCTTTTTATAACTGCATTATTTGATAAAAAAAAATTATTAAAATGTTTAAGGAACCAAAAACCAAGGAGAAAAAGCTGAAGAAAGCAAATGGAATCAGAGCAGGTATTTAGCAAAGACCTCTGCCAAGTCGTACTCATCTCTCAACACAAGAAAAAAAAAACACTGACCTTTTGAAGCAAACTATAACAAGACTGAGGTAAAGACTCACTTCTTTAAACTGTTGTACTTACTTATTGCTTTCAGAATATGATTCTTCCTACAGATTATCGTTAATTTCATTGGATGCTTGATTTTCTATGCTAGTTTTTGGAGAAATCACTTTTTTAATCATTTATTTACATATATATTGTTTTTAGGTAGAATATGCCATAGAAGCCATTAAGCTTGGTTCGACTGCAATAGGGATTCAGACATCAGCTGGTGTTGTGCTTGCTGCAGAAAAAAGAGTAACTTCCCCATTGATGATAACTAGCTCCATCGAAAAACTAGTTCAAGTGGATAAGTTTATTGGTATGTTGCTTGATGACTAATGCCATTACTATCTATTCATTTTAGCATCAAGTCGCCTTGGGCCAGCACAGTCCAGGACTTAAATGAAGTATATGTATCAAGCGGTTCTTTAAGTAGAGACGTTTGATTCTTAGGTATTTTCCTTGATGAGAATTCTTCATTTAAGTCGCTTATTGACCTGACATTGATCAAATCTCCAGGAGTCTTGAAATCCTTAGAAAGGTAAAATATGTATTTCCAGGGTTGGTTTATCCTATTCTACAACCTAGGTCAGTCTTCTGCTTCATATTTAGATGATATTTATATTGTCCTGATATTTAGATGCCAGCCTTTTCCTGGTCACTAAAGCCAATTTTTAAATCTTTATGATAAAGCAAGGACTATTATCCAGGACTAACAGTAGTTTATTCAAACTCTTAATTTATTTGAAATCGCTTTCAATCTGATATATTTATAACCTGTCAAAACAAAAAAGGGCACAGAGGCCCTAAATGACAGAGTTCAACATAAGGAAAAAAAGGAAAGAGAAAAAAAGAAAAACATCTGCATGAAAAATTACAATAAACACAAAATAAGCAAAACCGGAATCTGATGAACAAGTTTTTCTTTTTATAAGCTCTTTCTTTGTTTTCTTTAAGTCTCCTTGTCCTTTTTTTCCAGGACTTTGGATGGCAGGCTTGATAGTTTATTTAATTGGATTTCAGTGGGCATTCCCACTAGCTTTACTAACTTCCATTAAGGAAGTTGCTGATATTCTTGTATTAACTTCGAGAACGTGCTCTTACAAGGGAGCGCAGAGAGGTGAGCCCTCCTTGTCTAACAACTTTTAGCACATTCAAAAGTACGTCTTTGTTTTCGGTTTTGTGCTTCTTTTACTTTTATGTAATTGCATGGCCAACTTCCTGCTGCCCTGCGTAATTTTATATATATATATATATATATATATATATATATATATATATATATATATATATATATATATATATATATATATATATATATATCTTCATATCTATATATATAAAAACTAGCTGTTGGGGTGGCGCTTCGCGCCACCCCAACACCTAGTTGGTGGGGCGCTTCGCGCCCCCCAAGCCCCCCCGCGCGCGTAAGTCGTTACGCGCCATATTAGTTATGCGCCATTGTAGTTGTGTCCCTGTGTCCCACCTGTGAATATAGATAGATTTATATATGTGTTTCAAACTACGTAAAAATTGCGAATAAACAACATTCTTGGCTTTCCCATTGTCTGTGCATATACAAAGCCGTATGTACTAATAATGACGTCATATGCAAACGCTCTTTTTACAAACAAACAAACATGCATCCACACAACTCGTTTTTATATAGATAGATAGATAGATAGATACAATACAAATTAACTGCGTAAAACTTGCGAATATACAACATTCTTCGCTGTCCAATTGTCGCTGCATATAAATACATTGTCAGGTTTACCGACCCTCGAACATGCAACGTACAATTGTCCATGGGAAAAACAATCAGTATTAAGATCTATACCACATTTTTCTAATGATTGACCTTGAGCTTTGTTAATGGTGATTGCAAATACTAATCGAATTGGGAATTGCAATCTTTTAAATTGAAAAAGCAGATCCGTTGGAATCATGGGAATGCGAGGAATAAGAACAGCCTCACCCTCATAAGGCCCTGTCAAGATTGTGGCCTCTATTAGGTTTTCCCTTTTTTTTTTTTTACGGCAAGTCGCGTGCCATTGCAAAGCTTTGGTGGGTTGATATTTCTTAAAAGTATTATTGGTACGCCTGTTTTTAGTTGTAGCACGTGTGGTGGAAACCCTGAAGGATATATGGAATTTAAAAATTCAGATGGATAATTAACCGCTTCATTTGGTTCCAAAACTGTGTCGACTGACTTGTAAAGGACTGCCTGGTCTCGAATCTTGGTCAAAACAATATTGTTGGTTTCGTGGACGTCTATATTTTTGGGTGCGAGAATCGCTCTTTCACTTAGCCATTTATTATTTTTATAATTTTTTAGAATATTCGGAAATACTTTTTCAATCAATTCATTTTTGGACGTCACTAAATTACAGAAATCAGCAGGTAGTTGTATACGTCCTGAAATTGAGTCTACTGTTTGACCAGAGTCATCGTTTTGCAATCGGACACGCATATTTGTAGTTAATTTTAATATCTTTACGTGTGCCCATAAATTAGAATTTTTTAGGCAAGCATTCATTTCGTCTGCAGGAGTTAAACTACGTAAAAATTGCGAATATACAACATTCTTGGCTTTCCCATTGTCTCTGCATATACAAAGCCGTATGTACTAATAATGACATCATATGCAAACGCTCTTTTTACAAACAAACAAACATGCATACACACAACTCGTTTTTATATAGATAGATAGATAGATAGATACAATACAAATTAACTGCGTAAAACTTGCGAATATACAACATTCTTCACTGTCCAATTGTCGCTGCATATAAATAGATTGTGAGATTTACCGACCCTCGAACATGCAACGTACAATTGTCCATGGGAAAAACAATCAGTATTAAGATCTATACCACATTTTTCTAATGATTGACCTTGAGCTTTGTTAATGGTGATTGCAAATGCTAATCGAATTGGGAATTGCAATCTTTTAAATTGAAAAGGCAGATCCGTTGGAATCATGGGAATGCGAGGAATAAGAACAGCCTCACCCTCAAAAGGCCCTGTCAAGATTGTGGCCTCTATTAGGTTTTCCATTGTTTTTTTTACGGCAAGTCGAGTGCCATTGCAAAGCTTTGGTGGGTTTATATTTCTTAAAAGTATTATTGGTACGCCTATTTTTAGTTGTAGCACGTGTGGTGGAAACCCTGAAAGATCTATGGAATTTAAAAATTCAGATGGATAATTAACCGCTTCATTTGATTCCAAAACTGTGTCGACTGACTTGTAAAGGACTGCCTGGTCTCGAATCTTGGTCAAAACAATATTGTTGATTTCGTGGACGTCTATATTTTTGGGTGCGAGAATCGCTCTTTCACTTAGCCATTTATTATTTTTATAATTTTTTAGAATATTCGGAAATACTTTTTCAATCAATTCATTTTTGGACGTCACTAAATTACAGAAATCAGCAGGTAGTTGTATACGTCCTGAAATTGAGTCTACTGGGAGCTTTCCGTTTCCAATTGTCAGCAATTGATCTGAAAATGTTTGACCAGAGTCATCGTTTTGCAATCGGACACGCATATTTGTAGTTAATTTTAATATTTTTACGTGTGCCCATAAATTAGAATTTTTCAGGCAAGCATTCATTCGTCTTCAATGGCTCTGGTGGTGCAGCCAATAGAGGAAGTTTAACTTTTCCTGAGGCGCAACACATTCCCATTGTTTCACCATTGAATTTCAAGGCCTTGCAATAGGGACAAATTTTAGACATTGTCCCGATTTGAACACATCTACTCAAGCTATAATCATCGACTGGGTTGTACCTGAATGCCAGGCGATAACTTTCAGGTTGCTCTGATTCCTCGGCACGCTTTCTTTTCTTACTTTCTCTATCAGCAGCAAGCCTGATTTCTTGCTGTTCTTGTGATTCCTCGGCACGCTTTCTTTTCTTACTTTCTCTATCAGCAGCAAGCCTGACTTCTTGCTGTTCTTGTAATTCCTCGGCACGCCTTCTTTTTTCACTTTCTCTTTTAGCAGCAAGTCTGCTTCCGCGTTGCTCTGGTAGTTCCTCGGCACGCTTTCTGTTCTTTTTTCTCTATCAGCCTCAAGCCTGTTTCCTTGCTGTTCTTTTGATTCCTCGGTACGCTTTCTGTTCTTTCTTTCTCTATCAGCCTCAAGCCTGTTTCCTTCCTGTTCTTTTGATTCCTCGGCACGCTTTCTGTTCTTTCTTTCTCTATCAATCTCAAGCCTCTTTCCTTGCTGTTCTTTTGATTCCTCGGCACGCTTTCTTTTCTGACTTTCTCTATCAGCAGCAAGTTTTTTGGCATAGACTCTTTGAGCATCTTCATCGGCTTTTGCCATGTTAAGTTCATCAGTCATTGTAAACTTAAACATTAATAGATTTCTACGTGAACATATGTCTTAAATATCTTGAATGACGTCACCGTCAAAGCAAAAATGACGACAACTAATTTCATGACGTCAGTCAACACAGAAACATGACGTCACCTGATCCACAGACAGATACACAGACAGACAACTTATTTTTATATATATAGAAGATAGATAGATAAGTTGTCTGTGTGTGTGTGGGTCTGTCGGGTGACGTCATGTTTTCGACTGACGTAATTACAGACCGGGACATCGGGACACAAATGACGACCGGGACACCGGCACATAGGGAATATAAATGACGACCGGGACACTCAAAGAGAAAGCGACCGGGACACAAGGAATGTTCGATTAGCAATCACCATCAACAAAGCACCGGGACACAAATGACGACCGGGACACAGGGAGTATAAATGACGACCAGGACATAAGTAAAAAAAAACTAGAAAAAAAGGTAAAAACTACAAAAAAAAAGAAAAAAAACTAAAAACTAATAAAAAAACTACAAAAACTAAAAAATAAAAAAAGAAAAAAAATGACGACCGGGACACAGGGACACAACTACAACGGGGACGCCGGGGGGCACAGGGGGATATATAATGACGACGGGGACACAGGGAATGTTTGATTAGCAATCACCATCAATAAATCTCAAGGGCAATCATTAGAATCATATATATATATATATATATATATATATATATATATATATATATATATATATATATATATATATACTAGCTGTTGGGGTGGCGCGAAGCGCCACCCCAACACCTAGTTGGTGGGGTGCTTCGCGTCCCCCAAGCCCCCCCGCGCGCGTAAGTCGTTACGCGCCATTGTAGTTGTGTCCCTGTGTCCCACCTGTGAATAGAGATAGATATAAATATATGTTTTTAACTACGTAAAACATGCGAATATACAACATTCTTCGCTGTCCCATTGTCTGTGCATACAAATAGATTGTCAGGTTTACTGACTCTTGAACATGCAACATATAATTGTCCATGGGAAAAACAATCCGTATTCAGATCTATACCTCGTTATTCTAATGATGTGTCCCTGTGTCCCGGTCGTCATTTATATTCCCTGTGTCCCGGTCGTCATTTGTGTCCCGATGTCCCAGTTTGTAATTTCTCTTTGAGTGTCCCGGTCGTCATTTATATTCCCTGTGTCCCGGTGTCCCGGTCGTCATTTGTGTCCCGGTGTCCCGGTCTGTAATTTCTATTCGAACAATCCCTGTGTCCCGGTCGTCATTTATATATCCCGCCTGTGCCCCCGGCGTCCCCGTTGTAGTTGTGTCCCTGTGTCTCGGTCGTCATTTATATTCCCTGTGTCCCGGTCGTGATTTGTGTCCGGGTGTCCCAGTCTGTAATTTCTCTTTGAGGTTCCCGGTCGTCACTTATATTCCCTCTGTCTCGGTCGTCATTTGTCCCGGTCTGTAATTTCTCTTTGAATGTTTTTTCTTTTTAGTTTTTTACCTTTTTTCTTTTTTCAGTTTTCTTTTTCTTCTTTATTTTTCAGCGTCACTATGAAGTACATATCGACGAACCTTTGTTTTTTTAACTTAAATCTGGTAGGCATTGATGACCTTATCCAAGTCAAAATCCCGAACCCAATCATCATCACTATCATTTTCAGTTTTGATATGTTTTGACTCTCGCTGTCCAGGTGGATTTTCATCTAACTGCGCGGTTTTGCGTTCTTGAGCCGCAAGCCTGTTTTCTTGCTGTTCTTGTGATTCCCCGGCACGCTTTCTTTTCTTACTTTCTCTATCAGCTGCAAGCCTGTTTTCTTGCTGTTTTTGTGATTCCTCGGAACGCTTTCTTTTCTTACTTTCTCTATCAGCAGCAAGTTTTTTGGCATAAACTCTTTGAGCAGCTTCCTCGGCTGTTGCCATTGTAGGTTCTTCAGTCATTTTACAATTAAACATTTTTCCGTGAACAAATGTCTTAAATACCGTTAATGACGTCACCGTCATAGCAAAAATGACGACAACTAACTTCATGACGTCAGTCGACACAGAAACATGACGTCACCTGACAGACAGACACACAGCCACTGGTTTATTATATTCAAAAAGAGTGTCGAAGGTTTTCTAAATAATTTTTTCTTGTGTCCCTTGGAGTTGATGGGTATTTTTAGAAGAATATTTCAGTTTTATGATTATTTATTCTCTGTTGATTGTTTTGTTTGAAATCATGAGATATTCCCTTGCTTATTTTGTGCATTGGGGATTTTTGAGGGGAGAATTCGGAGCTTTTTTTTTTCTCCTCTGTTCCTTCCTGGCCATGGAGCCTTACGCGGGACGACTGCGTCAGTCGGTTGTACAGGGGCATATACTACTATAACTGATATCCCTTACTTTTTAATCATAAAATGAGCAAATAGTATTCTATTATTAACACCGATGTAACAATCCAAGTTCCAATTTATTTGTCTGTTAATTCTTTGTAATTATGTCTCCAGTCTTGCAGGTACCTTAGAAGAGGTCGAGGCAGCCCTTTACAGAGGCCCTTGTCCATAGATCTCGATTATACGCCCTGCCGCAGTCGTCCTCTTATAGAGGATCCTCCTGCGATGTTGTTCTGCATCACTATGCAATTTAACTTATTACTTGGAGAAGGTTTGTAACTCATGGGACGTGTTGACACGCCGGTGGGTCTTGTTGAGTGTACAATGGAGGGTCCTTATGGCCCCCGGGCGAGGATGTCCGAGTTTCTAATATGGACCCCCAGGGACAGGGTCCCTCCTTGGTCCGTGCCTCCTATGTAGGTATCCTACATATCTGTAGGACATTCCCTATATCGCCACTTGGGGACATAATGAATGGCTTGGGGGAGGCCCCTTAAAGCTGGCAAATGGTAAATAAATTTTCTTATAATTAGAATTTAGCTTTTAAGACATTCTTTTTTTTAAGATTGCAAAGTCATCTGTTGATTCCTTCTTATAAAGGTTCAATATTTGCATGAAACATAGCAATCAGACTTGTTTATGTACTAATGGAGTATATTTTCTGAACAGTTTTGTTTGGTACTTCACACCCAGCTGAAATTTTACTAGAGAAGAATGGGTGTCATGAATTGCTTCACTTTTTTGTTCATTATTCCTGGTATAGACGTTGCTTCAAAGGAATGCTTTAGGAATTGGAGTGAAAGATTTTCATTTGTTTGTATATAGATGTTAATATTTTCAAATTCTTTCAAAAAAGATTATGTCGATAGGCTTTGTTTATCTTCTACCCATTGCCTTCTTTTGAACTATAAATTGGGAGATAACGTCAAATTGTTGATGTCACTGCTGTAATTTCTTGGGATTTCCCCAAGGCCCTTGAAAATTAGTTCTAAGGTATGGATCAAGGGAAACACTTATATGTTATATATTACCCCCAAAAAGTCTATTAGGTGTAAGTACAATTGTTTAAAATTTATTCAATTTAAATTGTTGAATTATCGGTAAGAAACGGATTTCATAAAACGAAAAAGGGCTAAGTTCGTATCTTGTATCAGATACAACTTAACGAAATAAATTTCAAGCCCGTAATTTAAGTAGTAACTGGAATGGTCCATTGAAAAGACAGACAAGGTACTCGTTTTACTGACAATGTATCAATCAACAAGCTCTACTAAAAATTTGGTTCGACCTCACTTTCTAGGACTGAACTGAAATAAGGGTTGAGATGGCTATGTCATGTTATAAGGATGAAGGCAACCAGTTTGCCAAAGATTTTTTTTGCCATCCAACTGGGGCCAAACAAAACGCAGGCTGTCCCGAATAAGGCAGGAATAGGTCATAGGAAAGGATTTAAGAGAAATTGGAACTTCATGGGAGGAGATAAAGTGTGAAGCTGTGAATAAGTTGAAGTGGAGGAGGAGCGTATGCAGCTATGTTAGTCTCGGGTGGCTTGGTGCAGCAGTCGATTGTTAGTAGTAATAGTATTTCTTGAGCACTTGATACTTATGACGTTAAAACCAAAATTTTTGACAGAATAGATCAAGGAGATCTGATACAAGGATATGATGTAGTATGCAATTTAGAGAGATATTTATGTGTAGTAAACAGTTTATTAGTAAAAGAGTTTTTAGATTTAAACATTGTCTTTTTCTCTTATGCCCGTCGTCCGACAGACTCATTGATAGTTTAAACACAAATGAGACAATGTAGTATAGAATATTTTGATGTAGAAAAACATGGATACTGTTTGGGTTTTTTGTGGTACTGATGAAGAATGTTAAAAATTTGTTTTTGTGGCGAATTCTTATTAATGTGAATTTATTCCAGTAATTACTATGGTAGTTCCCCAATCCTTATGCCATTGATATTGTTATTTCTCAAATCAATCTCTTTGAATTATTAATTTTGATTTATAAATCTGGCTTATAATGAATCAGTTTTGGGGGTTTAATTGTAATTTTATGTAAAAAAAAAAAACTTTGTAATGGAGTGTCAAAAGCAACTAACTCTTTAAGAACGAAGTAGTTCAGTGTCACTCATTATCTATACTAAAAAAGAAATATGGTAGGAATTTTGAAGTGTCTTTAGAAAGAAATGACCTCAAACTATTTTCA
Source organism: Artemia franciscana (assembly GCF_032884065.1). Lineage (NCBI taxonomy): Eukaryota > Metazoa > Arthropoda > Branchiopoda > Anostraca > Artemiidae > Artemia > Artemia franciscana. Next base: position 43,730,857 of record NC_088870.1, read on the forward strand.
TTAAAAACTCTCCAAGAGTTGTAACAGAAAGTTCAATGCCTACAATAGGGCTTAAAACCTTTGCAGATTCATGTATGGAAGATATGGGGATCCTTGTTGGATGTAGTAGGGGTAGTTACAAGTGTTGTGTCTCAGGTGCTTCACACTCTGATTAGTTTTGCAATAGCACTAGTTTCAGTTCTATTTTGTCTAATACATAACATATTCAAATATTGCTTATGATAGTTTTGTTGTTTAACCGTAGGCTGTGCTGTAAGCGGATTGATGGCTGACAGTCGAACGTTGATAGATAAAGCTCGTGTTGAAGCAGCATACCATTGGTTCAACTATAATGAAAGAATGGCAGTTGAATCTGTCGCGCAGGCAGTTTCAAATTTGGCAATCCGGTTTGGGGACTCGGATGCAGAAGAAGGGCCTGCAATGGTAAGTATCACTTTCTGACTGCTGAAAAGGAAAATTGAAAACTTTGGAAAAATTTTCCGAATATTTTTCGTGGTTTTAAAGTTGGTTTTACCATGTATACTTACTAAACTTACCAAAGTGAGTTTGTATCACTGAAAAATACCTTAATGATGATAAGTTGGGTATAAAAGGTGAAGCTACTCTGGTGTCAGAAAAAATATTGAACTCCGCTCTGTCATGAGTTCCTTCTTCTGCCCTATCCCCAGAAGGGAAACCCTGCTTGCAAGGTCTTATAGTGGTGTAAAGTTGGATCTTTCATGTGTTCGCTAACCAAAACAGTGACTTCAAATAGTGCTGAGGAATGGCTTTGACGAGGTGTGGTCCTCAGGGAAATTATTATGAGGTATCTCACTGGATTAGGAAAAATGGATTTAGTCTCTTGGATTGTGTTTTTATTCATACTTTTGGGCTGTCAAACTTTCCCCTTTCTATGGTTTCGTAGTACATTGTAATATATTATTTTCAGGCATAAATGTGCAATAGGTTGCAGGTAATAGGCCTGGAATGGTTTGCCCGGGACGTCGACTATTGTTGCTAAGAAAATATCTCTAAGTACTGAAAACCATTTCCTGGCCAACATAAGTCTGTGTTTGTACAAAGCTTTCATTTATTTATTAAGAAACTCATCCACACTTATATAAAAGAATAACAAAACCAACAATAAGAACTACATAAAATTATAGACTATGTTCGAAAAAAAAGATTAATAACTCAGTTACATTTTAGACGAACATACAAAGTCACGGGTGGCCTACTGTATTCTGTTGTTGTTGATTTTTTTTACAACGTTTTGATAGTGGAGGTCCCAGTAACTTCTTGCTCTCTGGTTTGTCTAGACTTTTCTAGTGCTTTGTCTAGACTAGAAAAGGTGATATTCATCCTTCTGGTACTGGTCGGGCCGCTTGTTTTTTTTGGCCTAGCAAAAATTGCGACATGAAGCGTCAAACGTTGAAAGACAGCTTCCATATTGACATATTACGAATTTGGGTGCTTTGCCTCTTGGTCTGTTACAAGTGTCACAAACTTATCTTTCTGGGTTAAAATACATGAAGCTTGGTGTTATAGATTTTATTTATTCAGGTTGGAAAGCTGGAGTAAACAGGCAGGGATTGGGATTCACAGGAAGCCTGTGAGTCTTTTTAGGCTGGGGAAGTGTGAGGAATGGAATTTTTATAATTCCATAGACTTTGATAGACTATAATTTCATAGATTTTATAATGCTCAGGCAATAATTTGTTTTCATTAGGGGACTTAATGCTGGAGTAGGGATAAATGATATCATGGCATTGACAGATTTGAGTTGGGAAAGATATGCAGGCGCCTCAATATGAGTCTAACCTTTACGTCATTTTTTTTAAATCATCTAGGAATATTAGCAAATAAGCCTCTGGCAGGATAAAGCGAGAGGGTTTTGTATAAGAAGTTTTCGGATGATAGATTTTATAAAAATAAGAGAGAAGAAAAGGAAGTAGAGATGACATTGAAGTATAAAGTAAACAGATGTTAGATAGAGGCTATGGATAAAGCTGCTGACGGTCTGGTAAGTGCAGTCAGATGGTATAATAGTAAAATATTGTAAAGGTAAGGCAGAAATGTTCTGGTTCGTTGATCTTGTTTGGGGAATTAGTCAGTGGACTTGTCCTAGTTAGAGTTAGGAACAGGCCCTCAGGTAGCGATAAGGTAAGTGTTAAAAAGAGTTGGGTGGTTAAGAAGATTCTAGAAGGTGCAACCAGATGGTATAATAGTAAAATCTTGTGTATGTAAGGAAGAAATGTACTGGTTCGTTGAAGTTGTTCAGGGAATTAGTCAGTATGGACTTGTCCTAGCTAAAGTTAGGAACGGGCCCTCTGGTAGCGATAAGGTAAGTGTTAAAAAGAGTGGGTAGAATATTTTAAGAATGTGCTGTGTCGTGATTATTGCATAAATAATAATAAAAGAATATTTGATAATATAGAAATGTGGAAAGATCTATTTAATAACAAGGATTTAGTCATGATTTCTAAATCAGGTACGGTAAATTAGTATAGAAATATGGGTTGTATATGGGAAATATGAAGTTGTAGATAAGCTGCTGGAAATTACAAGTATGGTTTTTCTGTACAGGAGAAGCACCTAGTTATTTTGGGAAGCTTTGATTACACCCGTGTAAAAGGAAACACCGTGCACCGTTTAAAAGAAAAATACCCGTGTAAAAGAGTAATTATAGCAGTAAAAGCATTAGGTTTATTTTAGTAGAAAATAAATTGTGCAAAATGGTGAGAGGATGTGTTGGCCAAATTTTCACGCTTAGACCAATCATTGTGAGTTTCTGAACGATCTGACCACTTTAGCCCTGAGTTTTGTGCAATAGGCTATAAAATGACTTATTGGGTATGAACAGTTGTTTCATTCGACTGATAGAAAAATGTTATTGAAGGTCCTATTCTTGTATGGTATAACAGGTAAGTATGTTAAATTGATAAGTTTTATGTAGAAGAATCATGCTGCTGCTGTTAAAGTAGGAAATAAGGGTAGCATTATTTGGTTTGGAGTGTAATTAGGAGTTCAACAGGATTCTTGAGACACCAAAGGCTATGGAAGAACATGGTACCGAATGGATTGCATCATGACTCCTTGTATTACATCAAGAAGACTTGTTTAATTGTTGACTTGATCTTATTTATGGGGAAATTGACTACCTGTAAAATTCACCGTCAAATAAGTGTCTCTAGTGTCGAATCTAAAATCATGACAAAACTATTGTGGGATCATAGTTGTTAGTAATTAAATTTATAACATTTATAGTGCTAATATAAAATAGTAGAGAAATAGTTGCACACATAAAAGTAGTAAAAGTAGCATTTATGACAAACACCTGGATTTAAATATTTTTAAAAACAGGGGTTTCAGCAACCCTCAGGTGCTCCTTGTAATGTATGTCTGTCCTCAAGTTAAATCTTTTGCTACAGGATTCATTGCTGAAAGTTTTATTCGTCTAACCTATAGTTGTGCCAATTTACAAAAACGAATAGGAGCAAAATGTGTATTTCAAAATGTAGAAGAGGGAGCATATACATTTTTCCCAGTGTTTTTCTGTTAAAACATAACAAAGGGTATTCTTCAATGAAAAAGCCAAAAAAGGTACTTTTTGAAGGATGTGGGGGGGATTCCTTGCCCGATTCCTTTGATCCAGGATTGCCAAAATTCATAATGCAACTAATTTGCCATTTCATATCTGACGACCTGATTCACTTTCACTCATACTGTTTATACGAAATTTATCGTCCGTTGCTAAATCTACCTGAACTTATCAAAAAAAATGTTGAAATTTACTTCGCAATTATTGTGCTTTCTTAATAATAATATTGTAATCATAAGGTGCTATCTCAGTATCTTAATAATAATGTCTTAAAATAATATGTCTTTGTCCTCAAAACAAAGGGTCGTTTCTAACAGTTTCATAATTTTGCAGGAAAAAGAAAATAAAGTTTTAAGCCCTATTCAAGAAGTGTCTTGTTTTTGTTTTTTTTTTTACATGGCTTGAATGATATGGCTTAACTTTTGGTATACTGTATTTAAAGCAACGTTGGTATATAAAGCGGTCACTGGCTGGTTTTTCTTTCTTTCTTTTTTCTTCTTTTACTTTTCTTTCTTTTTCTCTTTTTTTTCTTTTTCGTTCTGTGTTGTAAGAGATAGCGTAATTTAGTTGAGGCTTTTGCCAGTACTATGAAAGCTGTTTGACCAAAAAAAGAGCGAATGCTAGTTAAAAAAAAAAAAAAGAAAAGAAAAAAAAGTTCAACTTTGCACAAATACATGTCATGACTACAGAATAATGGTTTTCGGTTATGTTTAAGAATAAGCAAACAGCGCTCAAATTCCTACAACCACTATCAGTTATTATACGAAGCATGGCATTCCTTGCTGTAAAGCTCGTTTTTCTAAAAAGTAGACATTTGGTGCCTGAAGACATTCTTTTATTTGTCAATATTTTTTTCACAGTCCAGGCCCTTTGGTGTAGCGATGCTATTTGCTGGTATTGATGATGATGTAGGGCCCGTTTTGTACCATATGGACCCTTCTGGGACTTATGTTCAGTATTTGGCCAAGGCCATCGGCTCTGGTAGTGAAGGTGCTCAGCAGTCTCTCGAAGAAGCCTACAACAAGGTATTTTTTCTCCCTTCGTAGCCTATAATGTGTACCTTATATTATTACTCAGTTATTAATGATAATCTTAATCCCTCTTTTATAAGTCTTGTACCAGTATCTTAGCTTTTGGATTGCAAAGTTGTGATTGCTAACCTACTGTGGAAAATTGGAAGAATAATCTACTACGCTAATGAATCTGCATTTAGAATTGATGAAAGTAGGTATATTGGGCTGGTAAAACACCACTCTGATTCATGCAATCCCACTCTAAATATATATTTGTAATATTAAAACCCATAAGCACGGGTCTGAGTATGGCACCGAAAATTTAGAAGTCAGAATTGATGGCATAACTTTACAACTTGAAAGAGTTAAAGCTAGAGTGGAAAAACGTCAGACACGGAGTTTTTGCTAGTTTATGCCCATTCACAACAAGATTTATCAGTATCGAGCTTCAATTAGTTCTAATTTATCATAAAATTGTCTGATTGGCTAACAGATTTTATGAAAAATTATGATTGGCTTAAGTTAGCGCTGTCTAATTCCACGGTACCATTAAGATCTCATTGTGAATAGCCGTTTACGTAACAATGTTCCTGCTCTGCTTGACGTACGTCTGCTTAAATGTCAGCAACTACGTGGTTGCCGTTGCGTAGTTATTATCGTGACAGTTATCAACCATTACCAAGGATCTATAAATCGTGTTAAGGATTTATTTATGTCCCTAACACTATTTTGCCAGCTGGTATTTTCCAAAGAATGTTTCTTCTCGTGCTTTCTAGTTGGACCCTTTCTTGAATTTCTGGTCTTTCGATGTTAAATTTAGCCACTTAGCTATGTCTGAAGTCAATCCAAAAGGAAGAGCTAAAATATACAGTCATGCCTTTCGTAAAGAAGAAAATGGGTTTGATGCTTTTAAAAACAAGGTCCCATTGCTTCAGTGTCCTTACGCTTACGTAATTCTTTGCATGTTTTCTATGGGAGTGGGGTGGCAACCCTAATTGAGATTCTTCTGTGGTAATTTACAACACAGACGTAAAACTTCTATAATGCTGATGCTAATTAGAAGAAAACCAAAACCACTTAGAATTATTGAAAAATTTTACAAAAAAAAGGTGAAGTGGGAAAGGATGGTAAAAAAAAACAAAGAAAAGCTAGATACAGATGTCTGAATATATATTTTTGAATTCCTGCTGTCAAAACTGTTGAGTTAAGCTCTGGTTTTGACAGAAGTGGGTTACATTAGTGGTTTCATATTAGCCAAACGGACCAAAGACTTATTTATGTAAGATCCGTTAAGTATGTAAAATTGTTTTAGATTCGTCGAATACATTAAGCACCCCAATTATAAACCATTTTACATACGGACAGCAAAACAAAAAGAAAAACATTTTTATCATTTGTTGGAGATAATCTAGCCAGACGAGATACTAGAGATATATTATATTCGCATGCTTAGAAATTGAGAAGAGGGGGTCAGTCCGGACTTGTCCCAGGAAAAGATAGAAACTGGTCCTTAATTAGGATAAAAAGAAATAAATGATAGATCTGTTGAACATTTAAGAATGTGTTAAACTATGATTAAAAGGAAGTAATAGAGTAAATATAGTAATTACACAGGCGGTAGCTTTATTGCTACCGGAAGCAAATTACTTAGTACGATAATGCTTGTTAGACTAAGAGATGTTGTATAGTATAAAGTTAGAAGATATGAACAGTGCTGTTATAGGAAGGGAAGAGACTGGGCCGACTAGTTATGGCACTTGGTATTAACCAAGTGACATATAGCAGTCGCCAATTCTGTCGGTCTGTCGGTCTGTCTGTCGGTCCCGGTTTTGCTACTTTAGGCACTTCCAGGTAAGCTAGGACGATGAAATTTGGCAAGCGTATCAGGGACCGGACCAGATTAAATTAGAAATAGTCGTTTTCCCGATTTGACCATTTGGGGGGGGGGGGGAGTGGGGGCCCGGTTAATTCGCAAAAAATAGAAAAAATGAAGTATTTTTAACTTATCAGCGGGTATTTGGATCTTAATGAAATTTGATGTTTGGAATGATATTGTGTCTTAGAGCTCTTATTTTAAATCCAGACCGGATCTGATGACATTGGGGGGAGTTGGAGGGGGAAAACCTAAAGTCCCGGTTTTGCTACTTTAGGCACTTCCAGGTAAGCTAGGACGACGAAATTTGGCAAGCGTATCAGGGACCGGACCAGATTAAATTAGAAATAGTCGTTTTCTCGATTTGATCATCTGGGGGGGAGTAGGGGCCGGTTAATTCGGAAAAATAGAAAAAATGAAGTATTTTTAACTTATGAGCGGGTGATTGGATCTTAATGAAATTTGATGTTTGGAATGATATTGTGTCTCAGAGCTCTTATTTTAAATCCCGACTGGGTCTGATGACATTGGAGGGAGTTGGAGGGGGGAAACCTAAAATCTTGGAAAACATTTAGAGTAGAGGGATCGGGATGAAACTTGATGAGAAAAATAAGCGTAAGTCCCAGATACATGATTGACATAATCGGAACTTATTTGCTCTCTTTGGGGTAGTTGGGGGGGGGAGTAAGTCTTAAAAATTAGAAAAATGAGGTATTTTCAACTTACGAACGGGTGATCGGATCTCAATGAAATTTGATGTTTAGAAGGATATCGTGTCTTAGAGCTCTTATTTTAAATCCCGACCGAATCTGGTGATGGGGGCGGGGAGTTGGGAGGGGGAAACCTAAAACTTGGAAAACACTTAGAGTGGAGGGATCGGGATGAAACATGGTAGGAAAAATAAACACAAGTCCTAGATAGATGATTGACATAAACGGAACGGATCCGCTCTCTTTTGGGTAGTTGGGGGGGGGGGGGGTATTTCTGAAAAAAAAATGAGGTATTTTTAACTTACGAACGGGTGATCGGATCTCAATGAAATTTGATATTTAGAACGATATCGTGGCTCAGAGCTCTTATTTTAAACCCGACCGGATCTGGTGACATTGGGGGGGGGGAGTTGGGAGGGAGAAACCTAAAAATTGGAAAACACTTAGAGTGGAGGGATCGGGATAAAACGTGGAGTGGAGTGGAGGGGAGGGATCGGGGTGAAAAAAAAACACGAGTCCTAGATACATGATTGACATAACCAGAACGGATCCGCTCTCTTTGGTGTAGTTGGGGGGGGGGGTTAATTCTGAAAAATTAGAAAAAATGAGGTATTTTTAACTTACGAACGGGTCATTGGATCTCCATGAAATTTGATTTTTAGAAGGATATCGTGTCTCAAAGCTCTTATTTTAAATCCTGACCGGATCTGGTGACATTGGGGGAAGTTTGGGGTGGGGAGACCTAAAATGATGGGAAACGCTTAGATTGGAGGGATTGGGATGAAACTTGATTGGAAAAATAAGCAAAAGTCTTGCATACGTAATTTACATAATTGGAACGGATCCGCTCAATTGCGGTGGGGGGGGGGAATTCTGAAAAATAAGAAAAATGACGTATTTTTAACTTACGAAGGAGTGATCGGATCTTCATGAAACTTCATATTTAGAAGGACCTCGTAACTCCGATATCTTATTTTAAATCTCAACCGGATCAAACGTAATTGGGGGGGGGGCAGTTGGGGGGACCGGAAATCTTAGAAAATACTTAAAGCGGTGAGATCAGGATGAAACTGGATGGGAAGAATAGAAACCTGTCTAAGATACATGACTGACATAACTGGACCGGATCTGCTCTCTTTGGTGGAATTGGGAGGGGGGAGGTAATTTTGAAAATTGAGGTATTTGTAACTTACGAAAGGGTGACCAGATCTTAATGAAATTTGATATTTAGAAGGATCTTGTGCTATAAAGTTCTAATTTCAAATTCCAACCAGATCCTGTGACATTCGGGGGAGTTGGAAGGGCGGATCCGCTCTCTTTGGGGGAGTGGGGGCGAGGGTTAATTCTGAAAGATTATAAAAATGAGGTATTTTTAACTTACGATTTAAGAAGGAAACATGTTTGAGAAGGAAGCATGATAAGAAAACAATTTACAATATGCATAACAATTGTAGCAAACAGATTTTGCATGGAACCCCCTATATTTTACCTCCCCCCCCTTAATGTGTAAATATACAGTCGAAATTATATATTTCCCCTCTATTCCCCCAATGCGTCTCTCTTGTTTCATACCTTGTACTTATTAATTGAATTAACTGTTTAAAAGAACAACCGGAAAACAAGTGATGGGTGACAGAATGCATTGGTTTTATATAATTTGGACTATATATTTGCTTTTTAGGGGAAGGGGGGTTGGCGGTAAAGTATAGGGGGGATCCATGCAAAAGGTGTTTGCTACAGCTATTGTGCGTATTATGAAATGTTTTCTTAACATGTTTCCTTCTCTAGGCTTATACCCCTAAGCTGTAACTATTGCTGACGAAATTGGAATTCCCTAATAAGCAAAGTCCTGCGGATGTAACTGTTCCAGTCATCTATGCAGTCAGCACAGTAAAGCGAAAATATTTTTACACTGTGACAGTCATCAATGATGATTTCACATTCATGAACTTAGCTATTGACTTTTAATTAGTTCCCAGTCCTTTGGGCACAGACAACGCGGGTTTTAATGCGCAATTTAAATACGTATTTAAAACGTTTTCCATGAATTTGATGAGCAGAAATGGAAGTCATTCAAGAATCTATGTCAAAAGATAAGGATAAAATTGTAACTGAAGTGTATGAAAAAATTCCTACCTATAAAGAACGGTGTCGATAATACAAAAGGGTAAGGTAATAATTTTTTATGTTATTCTAAAGTCTGGTGTTGAATATTTTGATAGCCTTGCAGACTCAAAGGACTGCAGGTACATACACAGGCTCTTGGTTCGTTTTTTAGGGGGGGGGATTAACTTAAAAATCAACAAAAATTGGTTCTATTAGTCTGTGGCCTTTTGAAAGAAAATTACTGGTACTTATGTATTATACCTAACACACTCAAGAAGTGTAGTTACGTTAATCATAATGAAATACACCAAAACATGATGTAAATATAATACTTTAGTTTATACAATAGTATAATTTGGGCTATATATTTGCAAATTAGGGGGGGGGGAGAATATATCTCCCTTTATCTCCCTATCTCTCTTGGCTCTTGGCTCTTCCGACCTCGTACCATATGAGCTCTCGGCTCTTCCGACCTCGTCACAAGTGCCATATGAGCTCTTAGCTCTTGTTTTTTCTTTTAATAATAATTATGACGTGTAGATCATTTCGATCATCGAACTCCATTAGTCATGACTTGTATAGATTATCAATAGGCATTTGATTTAGGTGATAGAAACCTTAAGTGAAGATCCTGTCCTCTGTGTTGTAGATCTTATCTTCTAATGTGTGAGAATAAAATTGTCTGCGGGTTGGGTAGAAAATCGGGTTTTCTGTTTCTTTTGTGTGGAATGAGGATTTAAGAAGGGGTGTATCCTACCCGTTCACATGGATTATTTCGCTGGACTTTGTCCTAAGATACAAATTAAAGCCTATGGTATGACGAGGTATATCTCTTAGAGACATGAATCATATAGATAATTTTCGTATCTTAGGCAGAAATATCAGCGAAATGAACGAATTTCGTAGGTTATGAGGGATCAAGTTGCGAGATAAAGTTTGAAATCACCTAGATTATTTATGAGTTAGGGTGACAAGATCATGATTGGTAACGAAATCAAACAGTTCGTGGTAACGAACTGTAGTTCGTGGTACGAACGGCTCAATAGTAACCGAAACTCTGAAAAATGGAATTTTGATACCAATAGTTACATCAAAAGAGTTGCATTTTAATGCTGATTTTAAATATATAGGTTTTATCAAGATCAGTTATACCCATCGAAAGTTACGAGCCTGAGAAAATTTGCCTGATTTTAGAAAATAGGGGGAAACACCCCCTAAAAGTCATACAATCTTAACGAAAATCACTCATTAGATTCAGCGTATCAGAGAACCTTATTGTAGAAGTTTCGAGCTCCTATGTACAAAAATGCGGAATTTCGTATTTTTGCCAGAAGAGAGAATGAGAGATCACGGATGCGTGTTTATTTGTTTGTTTTTTTGTTGTTTTTTTCCCATGGGTGATCGTATCGACTGAGTGGTCCTAGAATGTCGTGAGAGGGCTCATTCTAACGGAAATTAAAAGTTCTAGTGCCATTTTTAAGTGACCAAAAAATTGGAGGGCACCTAGGCCCCCTCCCACGCTCATTTTTTTCCCCAAAGGTCACCTGATCAAAATTCTGAGATAACCATTTTTTTTACCATAGTCGAAAAACCTAATAACTATGTCTTTAGGGACGACTCACTCCCCTGCGGTGCCCGTGGGAGGGGCTGCAAGTTACAAACTTTGACCTGTGTTTACATATAGTAATGGTTACCGTGAAGTGTACAGACGTTTTAAGTTTTTTTTTGGTTTAGGGGGGGTTTTACGTGGGAGGATATTTCCATGGAGAAGCTTTTCATGGGGGAAGAGAATTTCAATGAAGGGGGTCCTGGATTTTCTAGCATTATTTGAAAAAACAATGAAAAAAAAAAATATGAAAAGTTTTTTTTCTACTGAAAGTAAGGAGCAGCATTAAAACTTAAAACGAAGAAAATTATTACGCACATGAGGGGTTTACCTCCTCGTTATACCTCACTCTTTACGCTAAAGTATTTTTAGTAATTTCAACTATTTATTCTACGGCCTTTGTGATTCAGAGGTCATTCTTAAGGAATTGGGACAAAATCTAAGCTTTAGTGTAAAGAGCGAGGTATCGACGAGGGTTGAACCCCCTCTTATACGCAACAAAAACATACGAATGTAGAAGTTCGTTATGTAAGTTAATTCGTAAGTTACGTATATTTTTTACCAATGAAAACGTTTGTAAAAAATTAAAAGTTCTAGTTGCTTTTTCAAGTAATCAAAAACTTGGAGGGCAACTAGGCCCCCTCCCTCGCTCCTTTTTTCTCAAAATCTTCCGATTAATTACAATTAATTAATATGCAAATTTCGTTTTAATTATTTATATGCGGAGAGCCAATATCAAAACATGCATTAATTCAAAAACGTCCAGAAATTAAATAAAAAAACAATTTTTTTAAATGAAAGTAAGGAGCAACATTAAAACTTAAAACGGACAGAAATTTCTCCGTATAAGAAAGGGGCTTTTCCTCCTCAACGTCCCGCTCTTTACGCCAAAGTTTCGTACTGTTTTAAAAATAGGGTTAAGAGAAAGAGTCAAACTTTAGCGTAAAGAGCGAGGCGTTGAGGAGGAAAAGCCCCTTTCATATACGAAGTAATTTCTGTTCGTTTTAATTTTTAATGTTGCTCCTCACTTTCATTTAAAAAAAACTTGTTTTTTTTTATTTAATATCAGACTAAGGCGATAGCCTCACTTATTTGAGAAGCATTATTAGTTAAAACGTTGTATATTGTGCAGACGTAAAAAGTGGAATAACCAATGCGCAGGTTGTCCTTATCGCTGTTGAAGGTAAGATGGCAGCAGTCAACTATGGTTTTGAAATGTATTCTCTTCAAAAGATTGAGTAAGGTATTCTAGATTGTTTCCTCATAATTGTCTAAAGTTAGTTTTGGTACTCGTTTGATAGATCTTATATCAAACAATAAGTTGTCCGAAAGTGTTGCTCAGTTTTACTTTTTAGCGCTGTAATGAAAGAAAAAAGTTGAGACGGCTAAGCCACGTTTTACAGATGAAGGATGATAGACCGCCAAACATCATGCTTTTTGGCCATCCACCCTGTGGCAAATGGCAAGGAGTCATAACTGAGCGAGGTGCAAAGAGGTCATAAGGAAGGACTTCTAGTAAATTTGAATTTCACGAGAGGGAGTAAGGGGGTAGCTTTAAATAGTTTGAGATGGAAGAGGAGCGTGTCCAGGTGTGTTGGCCTCAGACGGTATGGCTCTGCATAAAATTGTTAGTAGTAGTAGTAGCACTAATTACAGCTTATTGTGGCAAGAAACCATTTCGTTTAATTTCCTTAAGATCCTTTCTTACGACCCCTTCCCGCTCCATTTGGGGAAGACGAGCTTTTCATTTGTCCCTAAATGGTTGGCCGAAAAGGATGATCTTTGGCAATCTGTCATCCTTCTTCCATAGAACATGTCCTATGCATCTCAACCTTTCTCTCATTGTAGCCCTAGAAAGCAAGATAAAGGCACATTATTCGTTGAGCTTACTGTTTGAAATACTGTCAGTCAGGCGGGTACCCAAAAGAATTCGTAGTCAATTCCTCGGAAAAATACCTTACAAGTCCTCCTCTGTGTTTAGAAGCGCCCATATTCCAAGACCATGCTTGACCAATGCCATCACTGTAGCTTCCAATATCCTAATCTTGATTGGGACACTTATCTTCCTATTCTTCCAAATTGTGAAATTTCACAATTCTTTCTTCCTATTCTTTCAATTGTGAAAAAACTCATTACGCCTTGGTTATTCTATTTTTAATATTTTCACTACGTCCAACATCTTTACTTATAATACTCTCCGGCTAAGTGAAGTTATACACTTGATCCATCCTCTCGTTACCTGACATCGCCTGTTTACCTTAGTTTATTCCCAGTCTGAGTGACTTAGTATTCTTAAAGTTATTTTTCAAACTTATTCTTGCACTCCGAAGTTTCACCTCCAAGAAATTATTCATTTTGCAAACATTTTCTTCTAGAAGATCAAAATCATTGGCATAATCTATGTCTAGGGGAGCTTTTCCATTTGATTCCTTGCTGAATAAGTTTGCTTGATTCCATGTTCCTTAGGACAAATTAGTAGTAATACTAGTATTGGAGACGGGAAATAAGTTGATTCACCTATACTCGGTTTTTGCACTCAAGATTAAATCAATTCTTCATCCATTCTTCTCGGCTTGATTTTTATGTCCTAAATTAAAAAGAATATTATTTATGGGTTATGGACAAGAAGACTTGTCCAAAAATTCAGAAGCTCATTTCAGCATTTCAGTCCGTTTTTTTTGGTTTGTTTTTTTTTTTCTTGACACCGGACACTTATGTTACAATGAAACCCTAATCCAAGTACATGGCTGTTGAGGTATCAATACAGGAACTATCTTTCATTCTCTTTTTGGATCATAATTTTTTTTTTTTTTTTCTACTCTGGCAAGTACTAAAGAAATTATTTTTGCAAATGCCTGAGTATTTGGGGAAAGAAAAAGGATGTAAAATCAGGTGGTTTACATAAGAAATTATTAAAAGTATTTGACATTACATATTTCGTTTCGTTTTGTTGCACAAATGTACAAATCTTTATGCCAAGCATACTCGTGTCTTAAATGAGAGGGTAACCGTTGATTTATATACTTATGCTGATGAGTTTGACCTTACTGCACCTAACGTTATTGGCTATTTATGTTATTAATTATTGCTATTTATTCACATACTAATGCTAATTCATTTAGAAATGTTATCTAAAGTTGAAAAAGGCTAGCCTTATGTGAAGAAAAATATGCTCAGCCTAATCAATATTTTTCATGAGTTTTCGATTTTTTTGATTTTTTTTCTAGTCTATGACGATGAAAGAGGCACTGAAATCTGCGTTGACTATACTCAAGCAAGTTATGGAAGAACGGCTTGACGCGTCTAATGTGGAGGTTGCTTCTGTCACGCAGGAACAAGGATACCATTTTCATACAAAAGAAGAAGTAGAGGAAATCCTTAAAGAGGTTCAATAATGGCTAACTTTCCAACTCAGTTATTTTATCTTTTGTATCCAACTAAAAATAAAAATGAATTTGTCAAGTAAAGAACATTAAAGGTGGCATTGATCGACCATCTTGTAATATACTAATACTACTAACAACCCACCGCAGCCCCAAGCTGCCTAAGACCTACACAGCTGCACACGTTCTTCCTCCATCCCAATCTATTCAAAGCCTCTTTCTTTACACTCTCCCAGGAAGTTCTCATTTCCTTTAAATCTTTGTTTATGACATCCTCCCACCCCAGATTTGGACGATCTGTTTTCCGTTTATCCCTAGACGGTCGGCCGAAAAGGACGATTTTCGGCAACCTGTCATCCTTCATCCGAAGAATGTGCCCTTGCCATCCCAACCTCTCTTTCATCGTAGTCCTAGAAAGCGGGATTGAACCAAGTTTGTCGTACAGCCTACAGTTCGAAATACGGTCAGTCAGACGGGTACCCAGAACAATCCGTAGGAAATTCTAGTGAAAACATCTAGTGAATTTTCATCCGCTTTTCGGAGCGCCCATGCTTCAGACCCATGTGTAACCACTGCCATCCTTCCAATACTCTCATCTTGATTTGCAGACTTACCTTCCTATTCTTCCAAACTTTTTTTTTCAACTTGTAAAAAACAGCTTGAGTCTTGGCTATTCTACTTTTAATATCTTCACTGGTCCCACCGTCTTTACTAATAATACTGCCAAGGTAAGTGAAGCTGCCCACCTGATTAATCTTTTCGTTACACAACGTTACCTTTTCGTCTTCGTTTATTCCTAGTCTTAGTAACTTAATCTTCTTAACAACAATTTTCAAACCTATTTTAGGATCCTGTACTCTCAAAACCTCTAAAATTTCATTCATTTTGCTTACACTTTCATCTAGAATGCTCAAATTATCAGCATAATTTAAGTCCATGAGAGTTTTTCCTCTCTATTTGATTCCGTGGTCTCCCAGTGCCTTTCTTGTGCTCCTCAAGACAAAGTCCACCAAATGATCCATATAAGGGGAAATAGAACATAACCCTGCTTAACTTCTGGTTTAATACAAAACCAGCTACTAACCTCATTTCCTACCTTAACTGCTATAGTGTTATCCTCGAACATAGTACTAATCACTTTAATGTATTTATCTAGTGTATTTTTACAAATTTTTGTAAAAAATTTGCGTTTTTACAAATATTTCTAGTTGCAGTTTTAACATTCTTCCCTAAGACACCCATCACCCACTTCACGAATTGTATTCCTAAAATTATTCCAACCATCTTCCACATTGTCCAATTTTAAACTCTCAAGTTTAGTATTCAATTGTTCGTGGAAAGTTTCTCTCAAATTCTCATCCTGGAGTGTACCAACATCATTACTTCGCGGGAGGTAGTTACCCTTCCAAAATTTCAGCTTCAATTTAACCCTAGACACTACTAGATGGTGATCGTTTACCTAGAACCTTTTACCTGGGACAGCAAGAAGTCCCTGGGACCTCCAGTATGAATGGAGGCTTTGTGCAACTCTGGGCCCATCTTGCTCACAACATGGTTTTCAGCACTTGGTGATGCTATTCTATCAACAAGAGTCGAAATCTTGCACCGACAGTCCCAAGCCTATTACCTCCTACTTATTATATATTCATGCCTACAAATATTTGCTACTATTAGGAGGCAACCCATAGTGAATAAATTAGCTAGGAAGAGGATTTTCAGCCCGAAAACCCCCGTCAAAACAGATCAAGCCCAGAAGAAATATCCATTAATAGGAATCCCGTGCGAATGCTCTGTCGTTTACTAGGCTATAATTTCCTCGATGAATGCCACTTCTCAAGTGGGAATAGAGTTGACCGCAAGGTCTCCAGTCTTTTGGGTACTCCGAAAAGGTCGAGGCAGCCCTTTACAGAGGCCGTTGTCCATAGATGTGTATCTTACGCCCTGTCGCAGTTGTCCTCCTATAGAGAATCCTCCCACAATGGTGTTCGGCATCACCAACCAATTTAACCCATTATTGGGAGAAGGTTTGTAACTCTTGGGACATTTGAACACGCCGGTGGCGCCTGTTTGTGTGTACATTTTAGGGGCCTTCTTCCTCGTCCACCTGTATATATGGCCCTGGGCGAGGATGCCCCAGTTTCTGTTATGGACCCCCTGGGACAAGGTTTCCCCTTGGTCCGTACTTCCTAGAGGTACCCTTCATATCTGTAGGGCGTTTCCCTATCGCCATCTGGAGACACGCAGAGTGGGCTGGGGGAGGCCCTTAAAGAGAAGTAGACTCATAAAACTTTTTCGGGAGGGGGAGAATCTCTTAAATTATTTTTAGTGATATTGTCTAGAAATATCACTAACAAAAAACAAACAAAAATATCACTAGATCTCTACAACTAAAAAATCACTAAATCAGTGCATAAGTTGATTTGTTTTTATTCCTTGTCGCGGGGACCCAGTTCCTCGCTACACTTCAAGTCACTAAGATCACCTGCAAGGTAAGATCACTACGTTGAGCGGTCCCGTAGAGGCCCTTAAAGATCAGTAGACCCATAAAGTTTTTTTTTGGGGGGTGGGGGTAAATATCTTAAATTATTTTAGTGATCTATTCCTAGTGATATTGCCTAAATATATCACTAACAAAAATATCACTAAATCAGTACAACTAAAAATCAGTGCACAAATCACTAGATTATTGAAGAAAATGACTAATCTACCAAAAAAATCCCTAAAATTCGTTGATTTTTTTATTCACTTTTTATTCAATATCCTTCATATTGAAAATTGGCATTAAGATGTTTTTCACTTAAACTGTGAACTTGTGTGTTAACTTGAATACTGTGAAAATTTAATATTGTTTTAAATATTTAAATTTGAGTAAAAAATTGATATTATTAGAAAAATATTATTGGAAATTTCAGATCATTTAATATTGCAACCCAAAATAATTTCACCTTGTCTTGGGGACCCAGTTCTTCGCTACGCTTCAAGTCACTAAGAACACATACAAGGTAAGATCCCCACGCTGAGTGGCCTGAGGAGGCCCTTAAAGAGCAGTAGACCCATAAAGCTTTTTTGGGGGAGGGTAAATATCTTGAATTAATTTAGTGATCTATTTCTAGTGATGTTGCCTAAAAATATCACTAGCAAAAAAAAAACAGAAATATGACTAAATTAGTAAAACTAAAAAATCTCTAAATCAGTGCACAAATCACTGGACTATTGAAGAAAATGAGTAAATCTACCAAAAAAATCCCTAAAATTCAGTGATTTTTTTTTCACTGGATGTCAATCTTTCATACTGGAAATTGGTATCCTGAAGTCTTGCAGTGGAATACCGCAAAAATTTAAATTTTTTATAAATATTTAAATTTTTAGTAAAAAATTGATATTATTAGAAATTTTTGAGTATCTAAAATCGCAACCCGAAATAATTTCATGATAATTACACACATCTCGAGGGGGGGAACAAAATGACCGACACAAAGACGGGTAAGTATCGAAAAAATTTTGTAGGTCTTTGTTGGTGTAGTATAAGACGGAACTGAGGATTCAACATTCAGCTTTTTAGTTAACAACCAGCTAAAAGGTTTCATATGCTTCTTAGAAAACATAGGTGAATGTAGAAAGCTGAACTCTGATCGAAGATTCTTTGCTACCTCTGTTTTTATGCCTTGTCGTAGGAACCCAGTTCCTCGCTATATTTTAAGTCACTAAAATCAACTACCAGGGAAATGCTGGAGGTTTGGTATTTGAAATGAAAACAAATAATTGTACCTACAATGCAATCATGAAAATTGTCGTTGTCTTTGCGCAGCATTTTGATTGGGGAACAGTAAAAAGATCGAAAAACAGTTAAATGAATAGAGTAATAATTCAAGCTTCACTTTTACACAAATAATTTCATAACAGTTTCACAGCAGGCTAATTGTTGTATTTAGAAAAGGGTGTAGTAGATTTTGAACTCGACCACACCCTAAACTTGATTATGCCCAGATGTGCTCAGGAAGTTCTTTCAATGGTCAATAATAAGAAAAGAAGTTTATCTGATTTTAATTAAAGTGCCCAAGAGTTTGGGAAAATCCAAGATTTTGGGGGAGATTAAGGCCCGGAGAGCTACTTTGCTTACGTCATTGATCGCTGAGACGCTGAATGATAGAGCTCAATATCAGTCAAAAATAAAAGAGCACTTTTTGAATTTTTTTTTTTTTTTGATCAAACCCTTGGTAATTCCTGTGTTTGCTCTTTCCTTGAGGAAAATTGGGCTTGCACTTTTATGGTTCATTTTTATCTTTTTCATTAAGGATTTTTTCCCACATGTTGTCAGCTTTTGTAATAAGAAATACTTTTTGTATGAATTTTATAACTAAAAAGGGTCTGTTCGTGTTTTATAAGTTTTTTACTTATGATACGGCGATGCTTCATGTTTCAAGTTTTCTTAGAGGGTATATTCTTAATTTTGCCGAAAACACAACTACACGACGCAGATCCAAGCAAACCGCACGACCTAGCATAAAGATTAGTCCGACACTTTTGCCTTATACGCCACTTAATTTCAATTAGATTACAGTTGTTATTTCTAGCCAATCAAGAGAGCTTATGTGGAAAAAACTTTAAAAATTGTAATCTCTATTTTTACTGTCACAAGATGATGATGAGACAAGCCAAACAGTTGCCTAAGGGTTTTTCAATATTATATCCGGTGTTACATATTTGCCTAAAATAAAAAAATCAATTAATGAGAAAACAAAAATTAAATTTCAGTTTAAAAATATAAACATGAATGATGAAAATAGTGGAACTTGACATATTCTGATTGGCTGTAATCGAAAATCCTAGACTTAAAGTTCTAGCGTCTAGAACTGGATGCTTAGCTGTAACTTGTCTAGCCAAGCACCAAATTTTACTTGTGAACGGTAGTTGTCTAGAGTTTTATATCTAGCCAGACAAATGTCTAGACATGGGATTCTAGCTAGACAAGCGTGTGAACGCTGCTTTACTTAGCCAGGCTCTAGCGTATGGTCAGACTAGGGGTGGCTTTGGCGTAATAGTTTTAAAAGAATCATGTAGAGCGGAGTTAATAGGAAGTACAATACCGTTCCGATTTTCTCAAACTATTTTTGTTTCATACATAAACTATAGTGAAAAAACATATTTACCTTATATTGATAATTTCCTCTTTTTGTAACAAGAATGCAACCGATTGGTTTGCTGCTATATCCAGAGACCGTGAAGTCATTTTACACAGCAAATTTGATCTGGAGTCTCATTCATTTTGTTAATGCATGTGAGGCAGTCCCAGCGGATTGTGTCGCAGTGATTTGGTTGGGCTAAATCCTTACCTTTGAGTAAAAATGAATTTGCCAAATTTGGGTAGTACCTGAAGGCCTTTATTCTAATAAGGTATAAAAATATTCATAAGTGCCAACTTTCATTTCTATATTCGTTTGGAGGCTGCTAGTCAGAAGAGTTTCATTTGTTTTGAAAATCCTTGTGTACTTATCACCTTCAGGGTGCGAATATACGACGCAGATTTAAAAATGCACAGTTTAGTGCACAGATACAAGCAAGAGAAAAAAAATCCTACTAACATGGGAAAAACTAATTTGACTCGAACAGTTGAATGTTCGAAATTTTTTCTTTTTAATTACAAATAATACGGCTAAGGCTCTGACATGTCTGTTTTAAGTCATTATACTGTCTGCTTGTTTTTTTAATTGAATTTGCCGGGTGAATTTTGTCGCTGTAAGATTCAATTTGCATCTTACATTCGATCCTAGAGTTTTTTAAACGCCTTTTTATCTTCATTAAAAGAAACCCAAATGCTGCCCCCTTCTTAGATTTTTGTGAATTGGCACCTCTGACACCTGCTTACTTTGCTTATGTCCAAATACTTCATCTCCACCCCCCCCCCTAATGTGCAAACATATAACCCAAACTATACAAGTCCAACGTGTTCTCTCACCTGCAACTATTAGGCAAACTGGTTTTTCAACAGATCGTACGTTGTGTAGTTCTTGATTGTGTTATATTCAATTAAAGACAACCGATAAATTTCTTAAGAGCATAGCATGGGACAGTAAAAATTGGGATAATACCGTAGGTATCTTAGCGTAAGTTAGAGTGAGCATTATTTACGTATCAGTATAAAAATAGTAACATAAAAAGTAGCTTAATTTTATAATAATATAAAAAGTACATGTTAATGTAAAAAAGCATTAGTCTAAGCCTTGTTTTCAGACCACCCACGTCCAACACAGAGTTGGACACAGGTTTCGCAGATTATTGTTTTGAGTGCCGTGTTCAACAAGGTTAATTTCTTCTCAAAACCCGTGTTCAACCATACTATTGTAGCGCATTATAGTTTTGAAGAACCTGTGTCCAACACGCTTGGAACTTGTAAAATCAAAACGCTTTGAAGTTTTGCCAGGTTGAACACCAGTTCCAGCTCCAAAAATTGTAGGGAGGTATACGGACTAACAAGAAGTTCTTCCACCTCTTTGACTTCTTCTTCAGAAAAACTAGCCACTGGAAGCACTATTCTCCTCCAGTCAGCAAACAATGAGCACATTCAATTATGTACAATAATACAGTGTTATTTGTGTAATAATACAGTATTATTATACAGTGTTTTGGGAAGTGCGAGTACCCGAGCTACCTGACCCCAGCAGTTTAAGGCTACAAGGCCGGCTGGTACCAATACGGCTCTTCCTACTCATTCACGCTCTCTTCTGCACAATCAAAAACTATAGATAAGTCACATTCTTTTAAAATTGACTTTTTAAAGCTAAAGTCGTTACTAAACAATATTTCTCTTCTTTAAGATATCAATTGATGCCTTAAATATCTTACGATCAATATCCCTGGACATGTTAGAATCCAGGATAGCTGTATAAGTATTTGGAATCTAAGCCAAGGAGCAGAAACGCTTAGAGCAATAGTCTCCTGACTCTGAGCCTGGCAATCAAATAATACATACTGGATTGTTTCATCTGCTGAAAAGCAGACCCGGCATAAAGGGGAATGATGTAGCTTCCAATTAAATAGCAAGCTATTTAGAAGTAGGGCACCTGATTTCGGGCAGTAATATAGCACCGTATTTAATCTTGTATGAAATGGAGATAAAATTAATTTACTCTGATTAACATTGGATCTTTGCCTGATAATATATCGTGAATTGAGGTCAGAGCAAGAACTAGGAATTAACATTGAAGCCCTTGCTGTTAAGGAATCAGCCATATCATTATATTTGATGCCTTTATGACTTGGAACATGTTGAAAATAAACCTCATTTCCTTTGATCTTAAGATTAAGAAGCTGTCTTCTAATATTATATAAGTCCTTGTCATTGGCAATTCTGTTAATATTTTGAATCAATAGTAATGCTGATTTGGAGTAAGAGAAACAGAATATATTTTCAGATTCCATGTTATAATTTATAAGTGCATCCAAGGCCAGACGAATGGCACATAATTCAGCAGATAAGATAGAAGATTCCAATGGGAGAGGAGAATAGATGTTCAAATTCAGGGATGGGACACATGCTCTTGCTCCAGCTCTTTCCTTCTGGGCAGATCCATCTGTATATATTTTTCTATAGTTAGGGTACGCCTTTGAGATCTGCTCAGCCAAAATAGTATGGATCTCATAATAAGGAATCAAGTCTTTACTAATAGAGATAAGTTCTACTTGACAACCTGGTGGACTCATTTCCCATGGAGGGGACTCAGTAAAGGGATATGAACAAGGAGAGTGTTGATTCCAGTTTGGGACCTCTAGTTGAATTTTATTCCATGATGAATGTAGATTGGGACAGCCTGACCTCCCAGCAAAGGTATGTGCATATACAGCATGCTTGGTTCCATAAGCCTGGATTTGCGAGAAATATTTAATCCTTAGACTGGATGCTCTTTCACTTAGGGACGCCAATCCCAACAGTATTTTTAACTTTGTTAGTGGATTAAGAGGATCTGTAGTACCATTAGTAAATATAATGGCTTTAGTTCTATTAACTGAGATTGGGAAGCCAAACGCTAAAGAGAATCTCTGGACTTACCTTATATCCTGTTGAATAAAACTTTGAAGAAGGCCAATATCCCTTCCCTACTTCCAAATAAACAAATCATCTGCATAAAGGCCAAATGATGCATGAGTTACTTGAAATTCAGAAACATACAAGTTGAATAGAAGAGGGCTCAGTATTGCACTTTGAGGAAGACCTCTTATAATGGAACGTAACTCACCCCTACACTGATTTACTTGAACATAAAAGTATCTATCAGTTAGAAAGGACTTCATAAAATCTAAAAAAGAATAGGGGAAGTCAAGATCAATTAAGAGTTCCAATAAATTGTGAACTACATTTCCATAGGCATCTGGCCAGTCAAACAGAACAGCCATTGTGACATGTCTTGTTTTAAGAGAGTTACAAACATCAGTTTCTAGCCGGGTAATGTTGTCTAAAGAACTATGAGTTCACTAGGAAAGAGATTGTTGACTTCAACAAACCACTCAATTCTTGATAAGACAAGCCTCTCCAGAACTTTAATAAAGGCAGGTAATACCGATATAGGACGGAAAGACTTAAAATCACTAGATGATTCAGAAGGTTTTGAAGCTGGAAATACCTGATCAATCTTCCAGGCATCTGGGAACTTTTGACTTGACCAAATAAGATTATAAAGACTTAAGGGGGCTGTATGAACCACCTTTGGGGACTCAAGAATCCACTTCATATAAATACCATCATGACCTGGGGAAGACTTGATATTAAGAGAATCAAGTGCTACGCAGAATTCATCTTCACACACGGAACACAAACAACCTGAAAACAATTTTTGTCGAACACGCTCGAAACACACTTCAAACGCAGTGTTAGAAAACGCAACTCTATTTAGAATAACTCGATAACTTCGACGGTCATTTTAAGACGAAACAGAAGGAAACTTATTAAAAGCTATTAGGTTTTTTGTTTGTTTATACATTTTAATAAATAACTTCACTTATGCTACAAGGGTTCTAAATGGCCATATAACAGAACTATACCCTTTAAGTGGTTTCGTTTGGATAGGAACACTGTTTTCTGACAGTGTATTTCACCATCAAGGTGTTATGACTAATTTTCTTGCTGAGAAATGAGTATACCACTCAATGTGTCTTTGATAAACTGTTTGATGAAGGGAATATTGAGATGAGATAGCTAAGAGAAGGCCTAGACATAGGCCTACATGTCTTGAATACAAATATAGGTTACCATTTATTTGTTGCAAATTTACTTTATCCCCTTTAGTTAAACATATTGCATATAACTATTGGATTTTTTTCAACTGAAAGTAAGGAGTAACATTAAAATTTAAAACAAACAGAAATTCTTATCATATATGAGGGGGGTGTGACCCCTTGTCAATACCTTGCTCTTTACTCTAAAGTTCAAATTTTGTTCTAATTCTTTAAGAATGACCCTTGAATCACAAAGGTCATTTAACTAAAACAAATAGCTCTTTTGTAAGTACTTTTTACATGTGCTTTACATCTCAATTTTTATTCTTATTTATATTTTTATTCAAATATTACTTAGGCTATCAATAAATCAACCAAATCCTTTTCTAAGCTACCAAGAATACTTGACGGTTTCAAATGATGGGAAAGATAGAATTTTACCTCTTTGTCCATTACATTTTGAAGATCTTCTTGTTTTATTGTTGACAAGTCCTCTGTTATAACATATTCGTAAGTTGGATTTACAAATAGGCTAGATCTAGTTGCTTACAACTACGCACAAGTTTCTAATTTGTATCACTGTTCAATCTTTTAATTATCAAGTTATAATTAAAAATCATTTGCCCAATTGTTTTTGAGAATTTATTAGTTAAAACTAGACCATCTTTATAGTTCAAATTACTTGGAAGGGCCTGTTTTACCTCTTGCTGATCTAAAATTTCTTGTAAAGTAATACCTTCAATCTGCTTACAAGTAAATTTAATAGATAAATATAATGTTTCATCCTTTTTACCAATCTTATAAGATTTATTCTGTTTTGAAATAAATTTTGTTTTAGTTAGAATGCAAGTTGCATCATATATTACTTTAATTTTATATTCAAGAGCTATAGTATTCATAATAATCCTGAATATTTTATTGAATTCCTCCTAGATAACTTATTTAAACATTGTATTACAAAAGCCTTAGCCTCAAATAGCTAGTAGGCCTATAGATCCATAGAAAATTTAATCCAATGTATTTTTTCTATTATTTTTCCTATGCCCTCTCAATCATTTTTTATGTTTTGTGGGAAAAGTAAAAGAAGGATGGTCCATTAAACCATCAATACATTTAAGAACAACCTGAGACATATCTCTATATTTAGCCACTCAATTGTTTAGCCCAAAAGGAAGCTATAGTGACAGGACTGATCCAGAAATCCTCATGCTTGTGAAGTCTACTATTCTTCTCTTCTTTATTTAAGTTATCTAAGTCCAAATTTTCTAAAATTGTAATCTGATATGGAACAAGTACCATTATTAAAATGTTGAACTTGATAGTTACTAGTTTTTTCCTTATTAATTGTTGTTTTATGCCCAGAAAATCTCATACATATGCTATTAGTTGTTTCCCCCATATATTTTTAAACAGTATTTTTTACATTCTAATAAATTAATTACATTAATAACAACTGTTACACTTACTTACTTTCAAAAGAACATTCCAAGTTGTGAGGCTAATATTCATGTTCTGTTGCATTGATTAATAAGATACAAATCAAAATTATAATGACATACAAAGCAAAGTCCAGAAATCATGCCAAGGTCAATAAATACAATAATCAAAAGATATAAAAACCTAAAGTGGAACCTGAATTATAATTTGGAATATTCTTTTGGTAGAAGTGTCATCACAACAATAATTAGAAATGTTTTTTTTCACCAGCACTGGATCCAACCTGGGTTTATATAGTGAAAAAAAGAAACCATCAGTGCAACAGCACAAACAAATACTACACAACTGAACATAAAAAAAGAAACACAAAAAGAGAAAGGAAGACTGTTATCCTACATTAGTAATATTAAGATAGATAAATACTTGAACAGGGCCTTAACCCTACTCACCCATCCAATTACATAGGTTAAACAGCATAGCCATACACATTCAACTGCAAAGAATAGTCCATGGACAGATAGTTATGTCATCAGTAAGTATAAGTTGTCATAAACCAAATGCCTCAGACTTCAAATCAAACAAATAGTTCAAAAGCAACCACCTAACACAAGGGCTCATCAGGAGACTACATACTTGCCTATAGGGTTTGGGTACTTTAAATTCCCTACCAAGGCAGAGTAGTGCACCTACCATAAGCTTCTTATGGTATCCCCATGATAGGTATTACCCCTGAAATACATGCATATTAATAAACACAAGCAAAACAACCGAATAACTCCTGAACTAACTTGTCCTACCTTGGTTTTGGCCCTTTTGTATCTGTGGTAAACTGAATGATCCTACATCTAAGCCCTTGTATATTTATACTGAACACTTGTTAAGTTTTTACAATGTTATAAATTCATCTTTATCTATGTAAATGTAACCTAAATAAAATTCTAGGAAGTAAATACAAATTAAAATCTTCAAAAATACATCTTATGCAAATTCCACCAGCAATTCACTGTCAAAGATAAGAGACCTGCCATTCCCAATCACAAGGATTTAAAGATCAACCAAAGATTTCGCTAAGCATTGTTTGATAATTCTTTCTTTATTTACTTAAAAGTTGATCTTAATGAAAATAATTTTTTTTTAATTGCCAAGTTAAATTTATTTACAGAGAAACCTCTTAAAATCAATTTATGGCTTAAAATTTTACATCTATTTTTAAAATCAGTATAACTACTATGAAGTCTTGCATATCTTATTAATTGTGAGTAAAATGCTGAGTATCTGATGTTTGAGTGTATATTACTTTCAGGGAAGGGGAAATTAATCACTTCAAAATCAAAATCAAAATCATCAGTTGTATCATACATTTTGAAAACTAAAATATTATTATCTGAAATATTAATATTCAAATCTAAGAAATAATCTTCAAGACCTGTGCCATGACTAGTTTCAAGAGTCAAATCTGATGGATAAATATTTTTGAAATATCAATAAATTCCCTACAATTTAAAACCAAATTATCATCTAAATATTTTTTATTATTTGAAATAACATGTTTTAAATTATTTGGATTATTCTTATCCATCATATATTTATATTCTAGTTGACTTAAAAAACAAGTCAGCTATAAATGGACTGGTATTACTCCCTGTAGGAACTCCCACAATTTGCTTATATAAATTACAATGAAATCTTATTTATGAATAATATAAAATAAATTCTAATAGGTCAAAAATTTTGTCTAAGCTGTAACATCTTGAACTAACTGTACTGTTAAAGTAGTTTGTCCATCTAGCTTTTTTGTTGGAAGTGTCTATTTTTAAGAACCTCATATTAGATAATAGGAAAGATTTCTTACTAACCATTTTAAATTCTCTAACACTACAATAAGTGATAGATTTGTGTACATTGTTGCAAAATCAAAGGATTCTTTTAGCCAATACTGTTGCTTAAGAGTCTCTCACCTGGAATGAATTATTAACACTCCAGTATGTAAATTTATCCCTGTAGTGATGATTCACATAACATGATAAGTTGGAGTAGAGAAAAAAAACACAAAAAAAAGCAAACAAAAGAAAAGCCCAAGAAGAAGAGAAAAGCAATGACTGTGCTAACTCTTATCATAGCAATGATATTTACAGATAAAAATAGACCATGAAGTAGTAACAAATTTAAAAATTACTCCATGATATAAGTTCATAACAAAGGCATACAATAATACAAAGTTTTGAATAAGATAGAGCTAAAAAGAGAGAAAAAAGAGAAAACAAACAAGCAACAAGAACCTTAACAAAGAAATGTCAGTATATGTCAATTTAACTGACAATCCATGGTAATTTTTCTGTTTTTTTTTTTCATAAAAGCATAAATTCTGTTTTGGTCTTGAGAAGGCATAGGGGTTATCAGTTTTAATTTTTTTAAACTGTTCTTCTCTTGAAACTTTGTCTACAGCATCTCTCAGTCTAAAAAGTATCATATTAATAAGTAACTTGCTACCTACAGAGACCAGACTAATGTCTGAATAATTGCAACACTCATTCTTATTGCCATTCTTATACAGAGGTTTAATTAAAGTTTTCTTAAAAATTGTTAGGTTCTTCCCCTTTTTGAAAAATCATATTCATTATCTGTAGCATCATATTTCCAACCTCATTGCCACCATATTTAAGAAACTCACTTACCACACTATCAGCACCTGGAGCCTTATTTTTTTAGTGGTTTTTGTTCTGTTGCTAATTCTTCTTCACAAAACAAATCTTCCTTCTCATCCAAGGTATCACAAATTTTTTTATTTTCCTCTTTATCTTTTCCTGCAACTGTATCTTGGTTTAGCACCTTCTCAAAATGTTCTACCCATCTCTTTTTAATTCTTACTTTATTGTGGCCCCTTTTCTATTTTTAACTGGGACAAATCCAGATTGACTACTTTTTCTCCATTTATCAACATGCGAGCACAATATTTTACTATTATGCCATCTAGCTGCATCTCCCAGATCCTTGGCAATTTTATTCATGGTCTCTGCTTCAAACCTCCTTAATTCATATTTTAATGCTTTCTCCACTTTCTTCACATTCCTCTTATTTTCATATGATCTATCACTCCAATAATTCTTCTACAAGCCCTTTCTCCTCTCTATTAAACGTAGTGCCCTTTCTCTAATGGCCCTTGGTGCGAACCTAATTTTCTTCCCTAGGACAACATCAGCAACTTCACAAATTATATTCCTAAAATCATTCCATATATCTTCTACATTGTCTTTAAACTCTCTAGTTTAGTATTCAACTTTTCCTCTAAATTTTCTCTCAAATTCTTATGATGGAGTCTACAAACGTCATAACTTCTTGGGAGGGCGTTACCCTTCCCAAATTTCAGCTTTAAATTTACCCTAGATACTACTAGATGGGGATTTTTACTTTTAACATCAATAACAGCACTCCTATATGCCCTAGTATCTTGTATTGATCTTGGCAGTCTTCGGCTTACAATAAAATAATCCATAAGGTTAGCTGTCTTACCATCATTTGAATGCTTTGTTAGCTCAATTGCCATTTTATGACCAAATACTGTATTGCTTTTAACCAGATTATTATACCTACAAAATTGCAGAAGTCTGTAGCCATTGCTGTTTTCTTTTCCTACACCAAATTTACCTAGGCTAGGATAGAGTATATCCCTATTTCTACCAATCTGGGTGTTAAAATCTCCTAGTAAAAGCACCTTATTTTACCTGGGACACTGTCTATTTGTTCCTTTAACTGTAAGTAAAACTTGTTTGAGTTGCTGCTATCTCTGTCAATTGGTTCTACAGAGGCACTTACTACTACTACTTATACCGTGTACTTTTTAGTCATAAAATAAGCGAGTAGTATTTTATTATTAATACCTTCCTAGCCTAAATAAGGCTTAGTAGCATCCTTATTCATTATGAGCCCTACTCCCTATCTATGTACCCCATCTCTCCTGCCAGAATAGATATATTTTATATCACCTAATTTCATGTTTCCTACCCCTGGAATGAGAGTTACTGAAACTCCTAAGAAGTCCAGTTTGAAGGGTCTGAATTTTTCAGTCAAAATGTTGATATGATTGTTATTTTATATTGTTGTAACTCTCTGAGTTGCAATGTTTGCATTCTTTAAATCATTGAAACTATTTTGGCCTCAGGAACAGCAATGGTCTCTGAAACAAGTGTAGGGAGGGGACCCACACATCTTCTCAGATCTATACTTAATCATTTACGTCAGGTTAGATATATATATATATATATATATATATATATATATATATATATATATATATATATATATATATATATATATATATATATATATATATATATATACATTTTATATGGGGTGTGGGCAAAGTCAAAATGGCTTTATAGGGGGGGGGAGGGCGGGGTTATTATTGAATATTCCTTGGAATGAATCCATCAGACTAATTTCTAGCCCCCTCCCCCTCTTGTGTGCAGACATGTTTGTTTTAAGTCTCATCTTAGAGTTTTTTTAAGTGTAAGAATCATATCTTGATAATTGGGTTGTCTAAGTCTTACAAAAGAGGTTGATATTGCTTGTTTTGGTGTGTGGTTGAAACTGAAAGAAAAAGTATGTACAAAATGATATGTAAAGTATTTTTTACAGAAATGGTTAACAAAATCTTCATAAGGAAAACAAGACAAGGGAAGATATTGAAGCTTGTTAGAGAAAACTATCTCAGAGATGATATTAGCTGCCTATCAGATCTATGTACTAGTTGTAATCAAGCTAATACCATTCAGCTAAACAGATTGGATAAATTACCAGTAACTTCAAGCAAGCTTTGTGATTTCCCCCACTATATTGTTTTTAGTTCTGACGTTATTCTGAATCAGGTAAGGATTATCGTTATCTATTGTGTATAGGCAAATTCTTTATCGAGGGTAATTGGTCATGTAAAGGGCAAATTTTTCAAATATTTACAGTAAATATTTACAAAATTTGATAGCCTAAATTGTAAATTTAGAAAATCTGAAACAGTCTGCAAAATTAAAAAATACTGAAGAGCTAAAAAAGAGAGAGAGGAGACATCTTTGTATTTCTGTGCTAGTTATAGAAGGCAAAGTAGCTGTCACGGGTTTTAGACTTTTGGATTTTATATTATAAAAACTGTATATAAAATCCTCAGTATCATGTCCACCCTTTTTTTCTCAGTTTTCACTATTTTTCAGCAAATTATAGTGTTTTTTGCAAGATATACAGCTTCCAAGTGTTTGAATTTTAAGTTTGTTGGGTTGGTTTAAGTTTGTTTCTGTGGTTTGCAAGATTACCCTTAGATGCTTTCTCCATATGCAAATAATATGGCAAATGATTTCTTAGACGATACTTTTCTTGACTTTTATTGACAGGAAAAAAAAAATCCAAAATTAGCTTAAAGAAGCATATAAAAAGATGCAAAAAAACATTTAAATGCAAGAAACAAAAACAAAGAAAGCTCACATTTAAACGAAGTCCAATATGGTGTTTCATGTAACAAGGCCTGTTGTAACAAGGTGTCTGCTATACACTATTGCAAGTGTATGTCTGAATGATCTTCTGATGTGTGATTATTTAAGAAATCCTATATTCTCTGTTGTGTGACCATACCCAATAGGGGGCACAGCTTTGTTGTTATGGAGGCTGGTATAATGATAATTGCTTAGATGATATACTATCAAGGGAACCATATGTTCAACTTGCTGAAGGAAGTAGCATATATCATGTTTGTGCTAATTTATTGCATATTATTGATGTTTTACACCTGTTTTCAGGTGTTTTCAGGCTCTAAGCTTGAAAAAGAATTAGGGGGAAAGGGGGACTTTGTAGTGTCTGTAGTCTTGAATTTGTTGCCCAGATGCTTATTATGTATATGCCAAGAGTAACGGTTTTAGCCACCTGAAGGAAAATCAACTCCGAGTATGTTGTATTTTCTTTTATTTCACATTATATGCTCCTCTTTGAAATACAACAATCCATAGAGACCACATCGTGGCGAAATTAGCAAAAAATTTATTGTGAAAAAAAAAAAATCAAAAATCAGCTTAAAGAAACATTTATTTTATTTATTTATCCAATAGCTTGTAAGCTTGTAAGCATAACCTACAAAATGAAAATAAAAAAAGAGATGCGAAAAAAATATGCAAATCCTATGCAAAAAAAAAAACAAGAACGAAAGAGAACTCACATTTAAACGAAGTCCAATGTGCTGCTTCATGTAACAAAGCAGGATGTCTGCTATTTACTATTGGAAGTGTATGTGTGAATTATCTTCCAATGTGTGATTATTTAAATAATCCCATATCCTCCGCTGTGTGACCTTCCCCAGTAGGGAAGGTACTATCTAGGTAGTGGCGCTCTAATAGGAATGATGTACTATCAAGGGAAGCATGAAATGTTCAATTTACTGAAGGAGGCGTATATTGTTTGTGTTAATCTATTTTATATTTTTGCTTTTTTTTTTCTCAGGTTCTAAACTTGAAAAAAATTAGGGGGTAGGGGGACTTTATAGTATCTATGATCTTGAATTTGCAGCCCGGACGTTTATTACGTTAATGTCAACAACATCGACTTTTTACCTGAATGAAAATCATCTCTGAATATGTTTTATATTTTTCTTTGTCACATTTTATGCTCTTTTTTTCTAATGAAAAAATCCATTTAGGCCACACCGTTCTTTACTTAGCGCCCCCAATTGGGGTCACGTGATTGATTATATTTGCTTCTTTTGAAATTGGAATATTAGTTTAAACCTGGTTTGACAGAAGTTGTCCTCCAGAGAAAATATAAAGAAAAATGAATTAATAAAACAAAATAAGAATAAAAGAAAGTACCAACATTGGTGTGTGTATAAAATAGCCTGCTGTAAAGTCAATACTTCTAAATTTAAGGTACCAAAAAAACCATTTATTGTTTCTGAAGAAGTTTAACTTCACATGATAATATTCCCCAGATTTAAATAAAATGTATGTTACTTGTAGATAGATGTCGTTGAATCTGAATTATGGAAGAATTGCATTATACCGCTCACCGTTCATCAAGAAGTACGCTCCAAAAGTCTTGCCATCTACCATCGTTTGAAGGATATAATGAACATCCCAAATAGGAAATTTGTCCTATTTGTTAATGAACATCACAAAGACACATATATTGAAAGAAAACCTGGAGAATCTGCTTCTGCTTATGCCTCCAGGTGTGTTTTAACAACTTGTAATTGGTATCAAACTCATTTGGCAGAACTTCAACAACAGCAGCAACAAAATTCTAAAATTGTTAAGCTAGTCTATCTTTGCAATGATGATGAAAATAAGGAAGCTGCCGTCAAAGAAGGGTTGCTTGCTTATACTATTGCTGAGTATGTCAAAAGTCTGCAGAACCATGAAGAATTGGTTGATAAACTAAGTAAGGTTAGAGTTGACAAAGGGGATAAAGTAGGTCATCTATTCCAGGAGCATCTCTCTCAATTACAGCTTTTGTCGGGCTTGAAGACCAAACGGTTTTTACAGGTATCTATTTTTTCTATTTTACTTAATATCTGATTTATAGCATATATTAAGGCTCCAATTAATAAAAAAAAAACTAAATTTTAATTTAAAATAAAAATACATAATAAAATGCAATAATACATAATGCAATTAACATTAAAATACAATTTATTCTAAATTAATTTAACACATACCGATATATATATATATATATATATATATATATATATATATATATATATATATATATATATATATATATATATATATATATATATATATATATATATATATATATATATATATATATATACGAAAAGAGAAATCACCAATACATATATATATATATATAAATAACGAAAAGAGAAATCACCAATGCAACAGCACAAACGGATTAAAAAAAAAAAAAAAAAAAAAGACAGAAGGAGAAAAGGAAGACTGTTTTCCTAAATTAGTGATTAATATTGACCAGTACTTGAATGAGGCCTTAACCCTACTCATCCATACAATCACACAAGTCAAACAGCATAGCCACACACAATCAACCATAAAGAATAATCCATGGACAGGCAGTCATGTCGTCAATAAGTATTAGTCGTCATTTACCAAACAATAAAAACAGTAAAGACAGATAATTCAGAGGCAACAACCCAACACAAGGGCTCATCGGGAGAATACACTTGCCTATAGGGTTTCGGCACTTCAATATTGGTATCTTGAAGAGCAGACGCATGCGGTTAGAAGATAGGTGACATCGAGCATGGGAGCAAGTTAAAAATGAAAATAAACAACAAAGCCACACGTGGTTAGAAGACATGCGACACCAAACATGACAGCGAGTCAATGAAAATCGACCTGGACAGCGAGAATCAAAACGTGTCAAATTTGAAAATGATAGCGATGAGGATTGGGTTTGGAATTTTGATATGGATAAGTTCGTCAGTGCCTAGCATGCCTTTACCAAGAAACAAAGGTTCCACGATATGTATTTTATGATGACAAAAGACAAAGCCGAGGTAAAAGAACCAAAAAAAATTGAAAATGATAGCGATGATTATTAGGTTTTGAATTTTGACATGGATAAGGTCATTAATGCCTACCATACCATTGAAAATAAAAAACCTGAACTAAAGAAAACATTGGAAGAAAAAGAGTTTTCTGTCCCACCACCTGATCAATTAAAAGAAACAAAATTTCGGCGATATGTCTTTAATAATGACAAAAGACAAGCTGAAGCAAAAGAAGAAGTTTTTGTTCTTTTTTGTTACGTTTTTACGGTTTCGACAAATTTTTTTTGGGGGGTGGGTGGGTTCAAACTCGGTCTATCATTCCATGAGGACAGGTTTTAAAACACTTTTGGTGTTGATAATAAAAAGTTCTTAGAGGCTGTCCCTAAGGAGAAAACAAGGTAGTTTTCGTCAATAAATTTTTGACCGGTTTGTTATCAGATGTCTCTAAAACCCAACGCCAATATAGGTTTTAGTTTTTACTCATTTTGTTTACGAGAACACACTCGCAAGCAATGCTTCCAGTGTGCTGTTTGCTCTTTCCTGATTTTATTTTTTTGTGATGATAAATCGTCTGACTTACTATTAATATCTTTTTAATGATGAGAAATTTACGCTTTATAGGTAATTTCATTTTTTTTCAAAAAAGTTCAAATACTTCATATTTGTTAATATGAATGAATGAATAATTTTATTGTTCGTTACAAATAGACAAAAAATGCCGCTAGATGGTGTATATAAAAAGAAAGAAAAGATCTTATATAAATGACACACTAACAATTAATAAAAAAAAATAATAGTAAAACAAGCATTAAGTAAAGGATATATTCAAAGGCCATTTGATGCCTTATATATAATTCCTGTATATTATTTTTTCATAAATATTTCACTTAATTGCTTTGAAACCAAGGACATCAAAACGAAAACATTATTTATCCCCCAGAAATACCTTAGGTCTATCGATTACTGAAAACAGCGATATGCTAAGACTTTGTTTTGTTTGTTTTAAGATTTAGAACTTACTAGGGCAATGCAGAATTTAAATTAATTTTTAAATTACAGCTAATTTCACTTATGTGCCGTCCAGTTTTGTAATAGAGTAAATAGCTATGTACAATTTGATCGTGAAATTTAATAATTATCTGGTTTCAGCATTTGTATAGGTTATTTTTTTATAAGTCTCCTGTGCTTTATGGGCATTTAGAAGGACTGCAATTGCTTTATTTTCTTCAAAAAAAAAGTTGTGTTGCTTTTGTAGTTCCATTTGCAGATTTAAGCTTTCCTGTCCTTAATTTGCTATATATTCAACTCAAAAATAAGGAAAATTAGCTTCATAATATGGGTGTCAATTACTAATTTTTTTAGTTTCTATTGCAAATAAGACGCAGCAGATTCCAATGATTTTCAAAGTAAAATTTTTAACCAATAAAATTTTGTTTCCTGTTCTCGCTCACATTTTATTTTCTAGTATTTTCGTATGGCATTTTGGAAACACAGATTGGTTTCAGTTTCAATGTTCTGATACCATTCTGTTGTCCCTTAAGAGCGACTGAATACCTGCATATGTTAAATTTTTTCAATTTTGAAACTTAAATTATCAGGAAACAAAAAAGCATCCTCTTTCTGTAACAATTGAATGGAAACAAATAAATTTTTTGCGATTCGAATAAACAAGCCCCGTAGAACCACCCCGTTAACAAACGTGTAACTATCACACATATGGAATTCATAGGCTTTTATCTGCTCATTATATGTCTTGTCACTCTATGACATGGGAGTCCATCTTGCTCTCTCGCTCTCTCTGTCTCTCTCTCTCTCTCTTTCTCTCTCTCTCCCGCTCTGTCTGTCTATTTGTTTGCCTGTTGAAATTTTCCAGTAGGTGTTCAAATCTTTTTGTGTCTTTGAAGGGAGTATTCTATACAAACACTGATAACTATCAAGAAGGAACAGTAAATGTTGAAGGAAGTGACAAACAGGTTTTGATTCCTAACTTGCTGCTGCGTAATAGAGCTGTCAGTGGTGATGTTGTAGCTATTGAGTTGCTTCAAGAAGGGGATTGGGTGTGTCCATCGAAGCTAGTTTGTCTTGATGACAAACCTGATCCTGGTAATTTCATTTTACAATTATTTGTTTTGCCTAACCAAAAGAAAATAATAGACTAAACTTGGGCTTTGTTCTGAAAAACCAACGCCGTCGAGCTTCATCCAGGAAATTGCTAATGATGGTAATAAAAACCTAAAAGGGAACATTGGGTTTAACTGAATTAAAACCTAAAAGAAAATATGACTGGATGATCAGCCCGATCCTTATAATTTGATTAAATAACGTTTATACGACCACTTCATAATTTTTATTACGATAAAAACGTTTATATGATCAAAAACGGTTTAGATTTAGGAAGAATATACAAATGAAAACCTTGACACCATTCGCTGTAATTTTTGAAATTAATTTAGTTGTTTTTAGAATACCAAGAAGATTTGGCTCAGTAATCTTCAGTTTATAACAGTTTTTGGTATTGGTGTTTGGCTCGAGCACTCCTGGGAAACCGCCAAAGGAGGGTTACTACTGCTTCTTTCTATTGGACCAAAGATAAAAGAACCACTTTTCTAATAGAATGTCGCTATCTAAATTCCTTTACGCTTTACCCACGGTTTATTTTGTTAGTTCTTAGCGTCATACATTATTTTCGTTAAACCATTAACATAAAGTTGTCTGCTTAAGGGAAATAAACTACCTTCTTGGTTAGACTGTTTAATGTAGCCATGTACAGTATCGTGTTGTATGCATATAGTAGGCCTGTAGTGTAGTGTATTATCTATAATAAGTATCTATACTATGTATAGTATTTATATAGTATAGCATCTATAATAATAATAATTTATTTATAACCCACTGCACAAAACTTTTTGAAGATAGTGGAGTAAAAAGAGAGAAAACAAAATAAACATCATAAAAGAAAACAACACAAGAAAAGAAAACAACACATAAGTACAACAAAGTCAATAGAACAATCGGATGAGAAAAAAAGGTACAACACAATAAGTACAGCAAAATCAACAAGGAAAAAGGTCAACAGAACAAACGGATGAGCCCGTGATATGGGGTAAGTTGTCGATGTACTTGTGCTGATAACTTATCATGAAGCTCCTGCAGTTTGTAGTTGTATCGGGGGCTTTGTATTTTCGGATTATTCTCTGATTTCGATACGATAGGGGTAGATAAAGCAGGTATTTATAGTAACATCTTATTTATAGTAACATCAGTAAACCCCATAAAATGCGTCCGAGAGATCTTGCCAATTATCCCAGCAATACATATCTTAAAACTATAAGGTGCCAACACTCTGCCTTGACGTACTCCACAATGGAATGCAATATTTTCTTGCATGAGGGTTCCATTTAGTTTCAAGCGCAAGTGTGCATGACTACCAATATCTCTGAACAAAGATGATAGAAATATTTACACCATTTACAGAAAGAGAATAAAAAACTTGACTATGAATATCACTATCGAACGCCTCAGAAATATCTAACGAACAAAAATGCGCTTTCTCATTTCGTTGAGAGGCTTGACGTAGAATATTCGCGAGTACCCTGTGGGCGTGTGCACAACTTATTCCTTGCTGGAACCCAAACTGATTTTCTCCATAACATGCGCTCTCATTGATTGACGGAAGTAAAACATATTCAAAAATCTTGCTAAGTGTACACGTGACTTTAATGGGACGATAAGAAGAACAAGCATAAGCATCCTTTCCGCGTTTCAATATTGATGTAACAGTTCCAGAGAGGAAACTGTATGGAACTATGGAACTAACCAAACACATTTGAAATAATAACTGCAAATGAAACATCAGTTCTTTGAAATCAGACCGAATATTTTTAACAGAAATACCATCTATATCACATGATTTTGATTTGAACTGCTTCACTGACTTAATGACGAGGTCATACGAAACAGGTAAGACATACGGCTGAGACAGGTTACGAGGTAAACATATGTTTAGTAACTTACTATACACCGAATGATTTAACTTCAAGAAAATTTGGAAGTAGTGTGACAACCATCGAGACGAAGAAATATTACATTGAACATTATATTCATCAAACTTGGTACTATTTCTTATTCTATTCCAATCTTTCTTATTCTTAAGGAAATTTCTCCCACCAAGACGGGTTTTTCTGAGATGCTTTTTATATGTAATCTTTGTTGACTGCTTAATATCAAACACTTTTCCCGAATGAGGTCTGCCGCACGCTACCCAAATTCGAAGCCAAAACTTCGCTTTATTTCTTATAGGTTTAATCTCTGGGTGAATATTCCACACTGGTTGCCGAGTATTAATGCGACATCGATCAAGAGGCACTGCCACACCTTAAGCTTGCTTCAAACAAGAAATTATTTTTAGATAGTAAATATTTAAATCAAGTTTATAATTCGGGCAAGGGGTACTATGTTGCAAAACTAGGTAAGACACACCCACAGCAGACAAAAGGGAAGCAAGCGTTATTAAATAAACGCTCCTATTTGCCTTTTCCTAATTTGATTTTTCGAACCATTTTTTCCTCTTTGGGGCATTAGCGTGAGGAACTGAAGGCAAAGAAAATGTCAAAGAAATGGGAAGGTGGTCAATGTCGCAGTAATCTTCGTCGACATGAACTACAGAAGAAACTAGGCATGCACTTACCATACAAAGATTAATATTTGATGTCGACCCGTTTGATGCGTGTATGTGTCACCTATATAATTTTTGACAGCATGGTACGGGCTAGGGAAAATATCCAGAAACATTTCCTAACGTTGGGAAATTGCATTTAAATCAGTATTCATATCCCCCAAAACAACTTTTTTATTTACTATGCACGCAAGACCACCGGAAGGGCGACAACGTGTACGTCGAGCACTCACCACAAAATAAAAAAGATCTTTGCTTCGCTTTAGGAAAAAGAACATAGCGGATGCTTCAGCAGGTACACTAATAGGAAGCAGGTCATGAATAGAAAGCAAAGCTGCACATATATGATCAAAAAATCATTAAGATTGATTCCAAGATCCGTCTGATTACTTTTTTTTTATAAAGCTGATAGAAAAGCATTTTGAATTAAGTATGTAGCATGCACGAACATAAAGTTTAGTGAAATGAAAAATATTAATGAAAAAAACTTAAAAAAAATTGTTTCTATTTCAGCAATATTATAGCTGACCAAAATAAATGGATAGGATAATTTTATGTGACACATAAAGTATATACATGGAAGGACCTGCTAAGAAAGCCCCAAAGGGCTTGGTGGCAGCCAGTGGCACTCCTCTCAATTCTACAGATTCTCGTTCACTAATCTACTATTCTATTCCACTATTCTGGTACATTATTTTACATGCCATTCGTTCGCGATTCATACACACACAACAAGTATTTTACTCGCATAAAATAAAGCAAAATTCTCCTTGCTGTAGCCTTGAAGGATGCCATATGACTCAAATTTCTTATTTCAACTGGGATCATATCCCTCACTCAGGCGGCAGAGCCGTATCCATACAAATATGCAAGTTATATGCAGAATACAAAGAAATTACAGATATTGTCTTAATATTTCTGTTAGTAATTTGTTTCAGAGGGGGCCAAGCTAAAAAAAAATCACAGAAATAGTTTTATATTAATAAGATAATATTATTTGACCCCTATGCGCAAAAAACCTTGCAGCACTTGTTAAGTCTTCTCTAGTCTACATATTCAACCAACTGTAGAAAATCAGAGGCGTGTGTCCTGAAATTCGGATCATTTGTCCCTCTTCTTTCTGGATTGGGTTGACAATAGGTCCAAATCTTTAGTTTGTTCTTCTTTTGTCACGATAAGTTCATTGGCTTCTTCTTGAGAGAATTCAATTTCGGCTGAATGAGATGTTGCCTTACTGCATAGTTCCTCTTGTCGTAAAAATTACGTTACTATTATAGTAAACGGCCTTGTTGTTAACACTGCTTATTAATATTCAAAATATTGATGAATATGTAAAGATATAAATCAGCCAATTAAGTTATAATATGAGGCAACATCATGGTAGGATTTATCCAATTCAATAAGTCCGTATATTTTGACCTACTATATATGTTGTTGTATATGGTGTATGTTGTAAATATCTTTTTGAAGATTGGGTTAAAGTTTTTTACATCAGTCAGTGGGTTTGAATTTAGTCCTAGTTCCATTTTCGAATTGTAGAGATTCACTTGCTTTCTTTCCAGTATTTTACAATTCAATAGTATGTGCTCAGGGGGCAACTCATACAAATGCAACAAGCATTCTGTTTACATAAAAAACACACATGATTATTCTTCTTTTGCAAAGGAAAATCTCATCACTGTATCCTTGAAGGATGTTAGACGACTCGAATTTCACCTGAAACTATATCCCATACCGAGGTGTTTTGAAATTTAAAGAGCAGATCTAGTGAGGCTAGATATAACGATAGAGTGAAGTCGTAGATGTGTATTTGTAATTAATAGTGTTGGGACTAATAAATAGTCCCATATAGTGAATTTAAAAGAGCAGATCTCTCTGCTCTTTTAGAGAGGTGTTCTGAATTTAAAGAGTAGGTCTAGCGAGGTTAGATATAACGATAGAGCGGAGTCGTAGATGTGTACTTGTAATTAATAGTGTTGGGACTAATAAATAGTCCCATATAA
This sequence comes from Artemia franciscana, assembly GCF_032884065.1. Taxonomy (NCBI): domain Eukaryota; kingdom Metazoa; phylum Arthropoda; class Branchiopoda; order Anostraca; family Artemiidae; genus Artemia; species Artemia franciscana. The sequence goes on from NC_088870.1 coordinate 43,770,953, forward strand.
TGAATTTAAAAGAGCAGGTCTTTCTGCTCATTTAGAGAGGTGTTCTGAATTTAAAGAGTAGATCTAGCGAGGTTAGATGTAACGATAGAGTGGAGTTGTAGATGTGTATTTGTAATTCATAGTGTTGGGACTAATAAATAGTCCTATATAGTGAATTTAAAAGAGCAGATCTTTCTGCTCTTTTAGAGAGGTGTTCTGAATTTAAAGAGTAGGTCTAGCAAGGCTAGATATAACGATAGAGTGGAGTCGTAGATGTGTATTTGTAATTAATAGTGTTGGGACTAATAAATAGTCCTCTATAGTGAATTTAAAAGAACAGGTCTTTCTGCTGTTTTAGAGAGGCGTTTTGAATTTAAAGAGCAGGTCTAGTGATGTTAGATATAACGATAGAGTGTAGTTGTAGATTGGTCTTTGTAATGAATAGTGGATGGGTAGCACAGTGATATCTGCTTGGCAACACGTGATCCGGTTTTAAACCCCAGCTGATGGATGGCCTACCCAGGGACCTTTGTAGTGAAGAAGCGTCGTTAACTGTTTTGAGTAACTGTTTTTTTTTTCTTTTTACTTTGATTTTTAGGGCAGTGCATACGCCACGTGATATACTTAAGCGGTGATTAATTTGTCCGAAAAAAAGCGCAAACTATATAAAAAGAAATGGGTAAACATTCAACATGAGGCAGCGCATGTGCATCGTGTTATACTTAAGCGCTGAAACTTAGATTCAAGATTCTTTAGGTTCAACGGGGTTCTATTAATATGTAGTTAATATTAATATTTTATTAACATTAATATGCCTTTATTTTTTGTTGATAAACCTTTGAATGCACAAAATGAATAAATGAAAAGCGCAAAATGCACAAACGCAAAATGCACAAAAACAAAATTCACGAAGCACAAAATGAAAGTACCAAGAACATTAACATAAAAACTTTTTTTTCTTTCATATCTAAAAACTTGGATTTTCCGATAAGTTTTCTTCAGGTTGTTTTAAAATAAAATTTTTTTAAGATAGTATCACATTTTCGCCAGTGTTGTCATGTTGAACTGCGAGAATTAATAAGAAAACTAATAGAAAATAAATCTGATAATACTTTTCGTCCTTAAAAAGCCTAACATTACCAATCTGTTGGTTCCCATGAACAACTACAACTTCAAAGAAAAGCTACAACTTCTTAAGCTGTTGGGTGCCATACGTTTCATGCTCATTTATTGCTCCATTCTACCCTCATTTCTTGTAAAAAATTTCTCAAATTTTTTTGTTAAATTTTGCGCCTGTTACTATGTATATATAAATATATATATATATATATATATATATATATATATATATATATATATATATATATATATATATATATATATATATATATATATATATATATATATATATATATATATATATATATATATATATATATATATATATATATATATATATATATATATACAATAAAAAAAGAAATGAGGATAGAATTGAGCAATAAATGAGCATGACACAGATGGCACCCCACAGGTTAAAATTTTGTAGCTTTCCGTTGAAGTTGTAGTTGTCCTTCAACCACTTTTTGAACTTTATCCTGGTAAGGCGGTATCAATGTTTGTCCTAAATAATTATTTCAAAATACTTGTGGAAAAATAAAAATAGTATTAGATGAAGAAACAGAACCATAGATTACAGAAAACTTTACTGGTAAATGATCACTAAGTGGAAAATCCATTATATCTCTTACCATGAATAAAATGTAAAAAAACAGTCTTTTTCAACTGAAAGTAAGGAGCAACAATAGAGCTTAAAAGTGACATAAATTATTCTGTATGTGAGGGGGACTGCCCCTCCTTTACCCTAGCTCTTTAAGCTAAAGTCTTAAGACTTTAAAAATATTTCTCATTCAAAATATACGGCCCTTGTGTCTGAATAGTCTTTCCTAAAGAATCAGGATAAGAAGTCAAAGTTAAGTGTAAAGAGTGATGGTTGAGGAAGGGGCAACCCCCCTTCATATACAGAGTAGTTTCTATTCGTTTTAAGTTTTGATGTTGCTCCTTACTTTCAGTTGATTTTTATTTTCGAATTTAAATTCTGACTGTAAAATCAAGCCAGGAATTCCCCATCCCTCCGTTTAACATTTCACTTGTGAAATTGCCCCGGAATTTTTCCTCCCAAAAAAAATTCTTCCCGTGGCAAATCCTGCCTCCTCCCTGCAGAAAAGTACCCCATAAAAATTTCCTATATTTTCCAATAATAAACACTATATGCGAACAATATGGACAAATTTTGTTACTTAAAGCCCTCTCACAAGGGACTATTCGGGGTCATATCATCACCAAAAGCATAGTTATTTGATCTTTCAACAATGCTGAACTAAATGGATATTTTAAGATTTTGAACGGATGTTTTTTAGATAAAATGGGCACGGGAAGGGGCTAGGTGCCCTCTCATCTTTTTGGTCACTTAAAAAGGAATTAGAACTTCTTCCCGTTCAAATGAGTTCTCTCCAGATCTTCTAGTACCATTGGCTCGATATGATGATACCTGAAAAAAAAAAAATAAAAGCAATTAAACATGCATCCATGATCTTTCTTGTGCCAAAAAATACAAAATTCCACATTTTTGTATATAGAAACTTGAAACCTCTACGGTAGGATTCTCTGATATATTGAATCTGATCGTTTGATTTTTGTTCAGATCGTTAGACTTTTTGGGGATGTTTCCCTCCTTTTTCCAAAATCATGTAAATTTTCTCAGGCTCGTAGCATTTGATGGCTAATATTAAACTTAGTGAACTCTATATATTTGAATGAGCATAAAAACCCGATTTTTTTTATGTATCTATTGTTATCAAAATTATTTTTTAGAGTTTCAGTTACTGTTAGGCAGAGTTGCTCCTCATTTACCGTTCCTTACCACGGACTGTTCAAAAAAGACGTGGCAAAAATTAAAAAGAACTTGATCAATATTACTCGTACTCCCACTCCAATGACAATAAGTAAAACCAAGTGACTTATGACAGATATTAAAGTTTAATAAAGACGAAAATTAGACTAAAATAAAATTGTACTGCGCTCATTCGCACTCTCAAGCTCACAGTTAAAATCACCATATATAAAAATGCGTAAATTTGAATGAAATTATGCAATAAAATTACTGTCTGTGACAAGCCTGTGACAAGCACACGTAAACGCTTCAAGAGACGAATAATTGTGATAGCTATAGGGAAAATGTAATTGACTAAAACACAATCAAAAAGTTTGCAAGCAAGAAAAAACTAAATAGGGTATGTAGAAGAAAGCTTTTAATGTATTTCTAACCTGGGACATAAGACTTGCTTCTACCCTTCTTTTCTTCTCGTGGTTTCGATTTCTCCTGCATGGCCGTTTCCAGCTATTTCAAGATTAATTTCGATATACTGATTGATATAAAGTAAATACATATTAAAGATAGCATCTTAATTAAAGCAAGTATGACGGTACTGCAACATCAAGGTCCGAACCGGCGGTGCTGATCTCTGTTTCGTGGCCCTTCAGCCAGGAAGTGCAATGGGGGCTGGGGGGCAGGTATCCTGTGCTTTCGTACACCCTTCCTGCTTGTCTTCCCCAGATTTTTCCAGGTACCCATTTAGAGCTGGATCGACTCTTGCTGAGCTTACAGACTCACGCCACTGACCTCCGTCCCAAATTAAATAACTGGCTACGATAGGGATTGAACCTGTGCCCTTGGACAAAGAATTAAACTAACTAATTAAAAGGACTAACTAATTAAAAGGACAGTTAAATTTAGTCAAAAGAACAATTAAATCTCAATTAACTAAAATTTATTTCTAGATTAATTTATTTACTCGTTTTTTTTAATGTCGACAGTAGTATTATACTTATGTATTTCAGGCGATGTTTTGTTAATAGAAGAGACACAACTTCCAAAGTTGCAGAGAGACCCGGAGACAGTTCAACCAACGGGTCGTGTTGTTGGAATCCTTCGTCGAAAGTGGAAACAGTATTGTGGAACCCTTGAGCCAAGTAAACATTTAAATGAAGTGAATCATCTTTTTATCCCCTCTGACAGAAGAATACCCAAAATTCGGATTGAAACTCACCAAGCAGGAAAGCTTATTGGACAAAGGATATATGTCGGTGTTGATGATTGGCCAAGATATTCACGCTATCCGCTTGGTCATTTTGTTAGGATGTTAGGTGAGTTTTTGGCAATTTGATTGACATGAAATGCCAGCAGCTGTTTCGTGATTGGTTAATTTGTCGAATTTTTGGGTGAAAGTCTGCCTTTTTTTTCCAATCAAAAACGACCTGCTGGCATGCTCATGATATGCGTACATGCATTGCCTCTAATTTGTAAAATATAAAATACGTTAAGATTTTGCATTTACAAAATTTTGTGAAGCCTAATGCTTTTAAAATATTGAATACTTTCGTCTCTTTCGGTGGGAATTAGATAGGGAATGACACTTTGGTCAATCTTTTGGGAAAATGAAAAAAGAACTTGGAAATTTGGTGATTACTATTTCTCTTTTTAATTGGTATTTCTAGTATCTTATGTGCTGATTCCTCTTTTAAAATATATGAAGAGAATATTTCTATTGTTTAAAGAAAATGCTTTAAACAATAGAAATGTTCTATTAGAATATTTCTAATAGAAATAAGCTCTTCTATTTCAGGCACTTTTTATCCAGTTCTGATCCCCTTTATTAGGGATAGTTGCTCTGAAAGCGCCGAGGAAAAAAGCAAAACTTCAGCGTAAAGAGAGGGATGCTGAGAGAACCGACCCCTCCTATATGAAATAGTTTTTGTTCGTTTTAAGCCTTTTTGCCGCTTTTTGCTTTCATTTGAGAATTATTTTTTTATGTTTAATTTATATTTGTTTTTAGTACCTACCTGGGATACTCTAAATGTAAATAGGGCTGTCGCCCCCCTGAATTACCAATTTTCGTGTCAAAATTTATCTTTTTCAGAACGCTGCCATGAGAAAAAAAGAGTCTTTTTAGACCTTAGATACCCCATCACAAAATAAAATCTGGTGGTCAACATTCTAATAGATGATTTGGTTTTGCTGGTCCTTTCCATAATTTAGCTACAAAGGCAGTGGTCAGCTGTGCCAGTTATTTGGTTTGGGACGGGGGAGGGGCAGTGACGTGACTCTGTAAGCTCTGTCCGTTGGCCCAGCTCTAGATGGGTACGTGGAGAAATCTGGGGAAGGTAAACAGGAAGGGTGTGCGAAAGCACTGGATGACCGGCCTTCATCCTTTCATTGCATTTCCTGGCTGAAGGGCCTTGAGACGGAGATCAGCACCGCTGATTTGGACTTCAAGAAGTCTAGTACCGTATCCTTTGCCTCTTTTTCATGACAAAGACAGTGAACAAATCACTTGATGCCTTTTTATGTTTTTTTTTCAGATATGATTATTGATTCCGGTGGAAATTTCGTTCCTTAAGAAAAATTTCTTTCCTTAAATTAAATTTCTTCCCTGAGCCCTTAAGAGGCTGTTATAGGTGACTCATCACCTTATCTATAGTTCTTAGATTATGATTTAAGGTTAAAAACCAGTTAAAACTTATATTTCAATTGCTAAATCCATTACTTTAATGTAATATATTTCACGGGCTTTGATTCATTTCCAATGAACACAATAAGAATCAGTGAACATTTGAATTTACAAAAGTTGTTCTCAAATCTCAAACACTTTTCTGACATCTGTATTTAAGGGCATGTTTTCGGTGCAATAAACTTTCCCCTAATATAACGACAGTGGACGGAAAAATTGTGCGAAAAATTCCTTCCTTCTACAAAAATGATGGAAAAACCACCTTTAACGGGAAAATTGTGCGAAAAATTCCTTCTTTCTACAAAGAAAAATTCCTTCTTTCTACAAAAATGATGGAAAACAATCTTTATTACACACTCCTTCAGTTAAGAAAATCATACAGCTAAAAAAAGAAAAAAGAGGAAACTAAATTGTCTGAGACTGAAGCCAGCTTGAGGTCCTCCTCATTTGAATCATTGTTCGATTTATTATCTTCATTGGAAGCTTTAGCCTCCCTGGCTCTGTGAGGGGAAGGCTCCGACTCGAGAGATGTAACTCTGTAACCTGGATCGGAAAATGGCGAAGTTGCTCTTCAGACTTGTAGGTTTCCAGCAAGAGTAATCTAGCAATGCACTGCTTCAGGTTCATACTCCTCATTCCTGACCTCTTGCAGTTTTTTTGTTTTTTTAAGAGCCCATAGCCTCTCAGTACGATATGTATGGATGTTATGAATCTCTGTGATCAACGAAGTTTTCCGATTGATTGATTTGGTGTGAGTATAGCCGATTTCTGACAGACTGGAGTAGGCTGTTCAGGAGTTGCTCATTATTTTTTAACTCGGCTCTATATATCTCTATATCAGAGATATCAGAATTGCTCGTTCTTTTGTCAGAGTCTCGCCACCTTCTAGGAGATGTAATGTTTTTTTCTTTTTGTTTTTAATAACCTTCTAGATCCCTTCAAATACCCAAATTTGGCTGAGAGGCCTCCTCCAGTTGTATTCGCGGTAAGCCAATACAGTTTTGTCTATTTTGACTACGATGTCCTCACTTCCTATGGGTCCTAATGTCCAACCCAATGGTCCATCATCTCGCTGCAAAAAGACCTCCAGTCCGCACTTGGTTTGGACCCAATATGTAATTCTTGCTTAACGAAACAATGCTCCGACAAGTCGCATAAAAATAATAAATAAGCAGCATAATTTTATTTGTTGGTATGTGAGTACCTTGTAAGAACTTCCCTTAAAGTTACTGACAGAGAAGTTGTATGGTTTTCTAAGTTCTTTCTTGCGATCCAAACATAAATGTCATTGGTTTTCTTGTGAGGCGTAATGCGTACATGGAGCGACGCAGCGAGGAAGCTAGTGCTTTAGTCAGGATACCATATATAGAGCCCTGAGAATATAAATTCAAAGAAAACAAAATAAATAAAGATATTGAATGCAAATTGTTTAATTTGTAATTTATCGGAAAAGAAATAGTTTCCTTTGCAAATTCTTTTTTTAAGAATACCTATAGTAACACCTTATTTCCTTCTTTTTTTTGTCATGGTTATGGTCTGATTTTTTCTTGGAATCAATATATAGCTTAAAAACAAATATATATAAACAATACAATACAACAAACAAATAACAAACAAATAAACACATAAAAAAACAAACAACAACAAACAATAAACACAAAAAACAAACAACAAACAAATAAACAATAACAATACAACAACACAAACAATATATACAAAACAATATATAGCTTAAAAACAATCAATATATAGCTATATCAAATATAGCTTAAAAACCAACCATCTGATGCTAAGATTATATTTTGTTTTCTGAATGAAGTGTATGTTTGACACACTTAAAGTTGAAGCTGAAAAAAATAACAGTAAATAGAAACTGAAAAAAATAATAACTATTAACTAAAGGACCGTCCAGGCTTACTTTAAAAAAAAACTGTACGTGCATAATCCTTAATCTCCGTGCCCGTTTGTAGTGGGAAAAATTTATACACAAATTTTTTCAGTGATCACAGCAAGTTTAAAGTTTTTGTGACTTGTACAACTGCCATTTTGCTACATAGAGTCGGTAATCCCAAAAATTCCATTGATTTTCCATTTCAATAACCCATTTTTGGCAAAATCTATTGGACTTTTCTTCTTTTCGTTCTTAAATGCACACATGACGCGAAAGTCGGCAGCTTATTGGCCCCGAATACCTCGAGTACAAAAATTAGCATAGACAATAGGACTCTTTTCAGTTAATTTTTAACTCGCTGAGAGAAGCGTGTACAAATTTTATCTGTGGTTTTCGTGGACAGGGCACCTAATTTTACGAATTATACGCCTTATTAACTAGCGTAAAAAATATACCTAAAAAATAACAATAAGTATAAACTGAATAAAGCAATAAATATGAATTATTGCAAACTAAAAAAAAACATACCGGAAAAATTGATGCTGGGGTCATCATTTTCAAAAATTTTCAAAGCTGCTGCAAGATACGTACTGGTACGACCAGCGCAAATAGGCACGATTAATTTTTGATAAACAACTACACTGGTAATTTGACAGTGTAGAAAAAAGTAAAAACTTATAATTTACTTATAAAGACTACAGTAAAGACTACGGCAATTGCCCTTTACATTCCCTCTTAGTGGTGCTGATCTCTGTTTCATGGCATTTCAGCCTGAAAGTGCAACGGAGGCTGGGGGCCAGTCATTCTTTGCTTTTGCACACCCTTCCTGTTTACCTTCCCCAGATTTCTCCAGATAGCTATTTAGATCTGGATCGACTCTTTGTCCTCACGAACAAAGGCATACGCTATGCTGATTTACGTTACACAATATCATCATGCTGATATTTTTCTACGCCTTCTTCTGTTTGTTTCTCGTCATTTTTGTAGAAGGAAACTTTATTTTAATAATAAAAAAAATTTAATTGCGGAATGGTCATAACCCTTAGATTATTTATTTTAAATTTTCCGCCCCTAAGATTTCTGCACTCTGGAAAAGGGCCCCCTTCTGTTCCGCCTCTGTTGCTGTGGAGGTCAATTGAAAAAGAAACTCTATCTTTTGAATGTCAGTTACTGACCATACCGCTTAATACAAAACAAAAATGGGGACAATTTTTGAAGTTAGTGTAAAAAAAAAACTCCGTGTATCTAATTTTTAGAAACAACAACCACCATCAGTGGATACTGATAAACTATTCTAAGACAATGCCTCTGGAAAACATTTGATGATCTTACTTAGCCTTTCCAAGACAAAGATCGATCACACCATCATACAAATCCATGTATTCCATCATACAAAGTAATCACATAAAATATTCGTCACGTTGAATAAAATTCGTCTTTTAGCTGAATTTGTGTGAGGTCAAAACTCAAAAAGATTCTTTCAGAATTTAAGACTCTGTACATCAAAAAGAATTTATTTATTAAACTTAAAATTTAAAATATAATATAAAATTTATTTTAAATATGATTTTAGTTTCAAAGCTTTTTATCGATGTGTTTTCAAGTAAATTAGTTGTTTTCTTTGTTTTTTATTATATTGCATCGATCCTTAAAAACAGTTTTTTTTATTTATATATTGTTATAAAAACTACTTGTTTCGCAGTTTCAGCTACTATTAGCACGAGTCTCTCACAGTTCATTACTACAAACTGATTGATTCTTCATTGCTTCTTAAATAAATTAGCTACAATTAGGAATGTATTTTGATTTTTTTTTTTTTTTTTTTTTTTTTTGTCAATATTGATCTTGATTTATGAATGACATTTTTTTATTTGTTAGTTATTTTACTCTTTTTTTATATTATATTGCGCTGATGACGGCTGCTGATTATATTTCCGTGTTATATTCTTGTTTTGTAAAAAATAAAGTTGATTCCCAACTACCTTCTTTCCAGGTCCGTTGGGTGACAAGGCTACTGAAACTGAAGTTCTTTTGCTAGAACATGATGTCCCGCACAATACATTCCCAATTGCTGTACTTGCCTGTCTGCCCGTCATGCCTTGGACAATTAGTCCCGATGAAGAAAAGAAGCGTACTGACCTACGGCATATTGATGTTTGTTCTGTTGATCCGCCGGGCTGTACTGATATTGACGATGCTTTACATTGTAGGGAGTTGCAAAATGGAAACTATGAAGTTGGAGTTCATATTGCTGATGTTTCATATTTCGTGAGACCAATGTCAGCACTTGACAGGGAGGCTGCTAGAAGAGGAACGACTGTTTATTTGTCTGATCAAAGGATCGACATGGTACCAGAACTTCTGTCGTCCAACCTTTGCTCTTTGAGAGAACATGAAGATAGACTAGCCTTTTCGTGTCTGTGGGAAGTAACTCCGAACGGGAAGATGTTAAGTACGCGCTTTGTAAAGAGTATTATTCGTTCAAGGTCTGCTTTTACTTATGCAGAAGCACAGGCAAAGATTGATGATGAGAGTCAGACAGATGCACTTGCTCAGAGCCTCCGAAGATTGCTCAAACTCTCTAAAATCATGAAAAAAGCAAGAACTGATAGAGGGGCCTTAACATTGGCAAGTGCAGAAATTCGGTTCAAACTGGATATTGAAACCCAAGATCCAATCAGCGTTGTTAACAAGTCTATGCTGGACACAAACAGCATGGTGGAAGAATGGATGTTAGCTGCTAATATAGCAGCAGCTGAGAAAACAAGAAAAGACTTCCCAGAAGTTGCAATGCTCCGAAGACATCCAGAACCACCGCAAAGTAACTTCGAACCCTTGTTACAAGTTGCAAAAACAAAAGGATTTAATGTGAATACAAGAAATGGCAAGGAACTCTCTGATTCTCTCGAACAAGCACAGATTAAGGATAATCCGTATGCGAATACCCTTCTTCGAATGATAACAACCCGTTGTATGATGCAAGCGGTTTATTTCTGTAGTGGAACATTGCCAGAAAATCTCTTCCTCCACTACGGCTTAGCGGCGCCAATATATACTCATTTTACGTCACCAATCCGTCGGTATGCTGATATAGTAGTACACAGATTGCTTGCAGCATCTATTGGAGCAGATACGACGTATCAGCAGCTTCTTGATAGGAAAGCTACGTCAATTCTTGCTAGACAGTTGAACTTCAGGTGAGCTCGCTATTTAGAAAGTTTTTTCCACTAAATGTGTCTTTCGGGAGCCAATATTAACAAGTCCGTTGATCTCTTTCCCCTTTACTTTTGTAGTATTTGATTATCTCTTAGCTTTGCCTATTAGTAAGAATATCTGCCAAAATTAATTGTTAATGCGAAGAAAGACAAAAACTTATATTCAGACATCAGACAATGATTTTTTTTTTTTTAGACATCGGTTTCTTATACATGTACCTGAAAGTATCTCAATTCTGTTGCACAAAAAGAACCAAATTATCTGAGATATTGTTTACACCAATTCATTTGCGAACTAAAATCAAAGCCAGCTATGGCCTCTTTTCTTAGTTGCTTAGACTAGGAATAATTGAGGGTAAATATGTTGGATGATGTTGGATAATTGGAAACTCATCAAGTGAATAGCCTCATTTATCTGGGTAGTATTAGGAGGAGTATTATTGTTAGTGATGGCGGGCGCAGTGAAGATAAAAAAAAAATATAAAAAAAGTAATACATTAGCATTGTAACTGATAAAATTGGTCGCGCCAAAATGGGTATTTTACTTATTTTACCGTAATTTTATGGATCCCCGTAAAATTGATGTTTTACGTAATTTACATAATTTACGTATTTTACCGATATTCTATGTATTTTACCGGTATCTTACATATTTTGCGAGGGCTTGCAATTTCACAGCACAAACCTGTAATTGAGAAAATTAGAAAATATGAGGCATTTGTAACTTACGAACGGGTGATCAGATCTTAATGAAATTTGATATTTAGAAGGATCTTGTGCTTCAGACCTCTTATTTTAAATCACGGTCAGATCCGGTGACATTTGGGAGAGTTGGAGGGGGAAACTGGAAATCTTGGAAAACTTGAAAACTGATGTTTGATGTTCTGATGTTCGTCCCTGATGGTAGGCGTGTCAGGGACGTGTACAAATTGACTTGAGAAAGTTGTTTTCCCCGATTCGACCATCTGGGGGGTTGAAAGGAGAGGAAAAATTAGAAAAAATGAGGTATCTTTAACTTGCTAGTTGGTCATCGGTTCTTAATGAATTTTGATATTTAAAAGGACCTTGTGTCTCAGAGCTCTTATTTTAGATCCCGACCGGCATTAAGTCTCTGATTTTCCTTTTAAATTAATCTATTGATTCTTAAAGTTTTGCTAGAGCTCTTGCCATATGAACTCTTGGCTCTTCCGACCTCGTCAAAAGTGCCATATGAGCTCTTAGCTCTTGTTTATTTTAATTTTCACATCCTAGAGAAATCTTGTGTTCATGATGTCGTTCCCTGGGAGCCGGTGGTTACGCTCCCCTAGGAAAATGCCCCCGTCGAGAATTCCCCCCTCCGTGGAAATTCCATGTTCCCCCTGGCCAATTCCAGATCTTCATTACAAGGGAAATTAAAATCTCTACTCTCCTGTTAAAGTCAGAGGCAATCGTATAGCATTGCCTATAGTAAAGACCCATAAGGATTCAATATATTAATATTTGTTCATTTTTTTCCCAGATGCTTTTCATATGGAAGGGATTGTCGAATAAATTTCGGAGGAGGCTCACTCAATGGGAATCGAAAGTTCCAGTGTCCTTTTCTAATATTTAGCCTGCTTTTCAACAATTTGCTGTTGAATAAGTTGTTACTGACAATAGTGTCTTTAAGAAATTTTTATTCTAGTTAAACGACCCTTGTATTTCAGCAGTTGTTTTGAAAGAGTCTTCAGATAGACACAGATTCAGTTTTAAGAGAAAGGCAATGGATGGTCAAGGTAGAAAGTGATATATAATCCTCAGGACCGTATCCAGGACTTTTATGGGGGGGGGATCGGAAAAAGGAAAATCATCTGAATCAGAATCTGAGTCCGAAGGAGAGGAGCTAGATTTCCCAGCAGATCCTATTGAATGTTTTGCTATTATGATCCAATGCTTAGTTAATCAAGTGTTACAAACCACTTTTTTATTTGTATTCGGTGCTTTCATAAATAAATGAATAATAACACGCATGTAATATAAGAAATGTAGCTGAATGCTGTTATTTAAATACGCAACGCTGTTACGGTAACATTTCTTAGGTTTAAATATAGAAACAAAATTGCTAATATGGTTTTACTCCCAAATAATGTTGTTGTTTTTACAAAATTTATGTCGGCTAAAGAAAATCATCAAATTCTAGATGAAGGGGCATTACCTTTTTTGAGCCCAGGAAAATCAGAATCATCGAAATATTTCAGCAAAAGCTGAAGTGGGGCTTAAAAAGAAATGCCCAACTGGTCTTGTAGCTACAGGGAAACTCTAAAAGACCAGTTTTACCCTATATTTTCTAGGGAGTACCATATTTTACCCTATTTTACTAATTTTACCTTATTTTGCCTTATTTTACCAATTTTACCGATTTTATTTACCTAGTTTTTATTTTACGATAATTTTACAACACAGTTCAGAAAAGTTTGAAAGAATGAGAAGATGAGTGCACGAACAAAGATTAGAATATTGGAAGCCCGGTAAGGATATTAGGGAGGAATGTTTCTGAAGCATGAGCGCTTCAAAAGGCTGACGAAGATTCGCTAAGTTTTTTTTTTCAAGAGGAATTGTCTAACTATTGTCTTAAGTACTCGTCTGACTAACCGTATATCAATTAGCTGATATATGGCAGTATATCTTCTTCTACGAAAAATGTTCTTTGGACCTAATTTCTAGGGCTATAATGAGAAAAGTCAGTATCGTTACTTGTCTAGGGCTATAGGTCAGGATGGCTGCATGTTACAGATGAAGAATGACAGATTGCCGAAGATTATTCTTTTTGACCATCTCCCTGAGATTAAACGAAAAGCAGGTTGTCCCCGATTTAAATTTCCTCTTTATTCCCTCGGTTTATTATAGCGCTCGAGTTTCTTTGATATTTTCGGCTCCAAGGAAATTGGCTCCGGAGATATTTTCGGCTCCTCGTCCCTGGAGAAATTTGGAAGAGGTCATAAGGAAGAATTTAAAGTTCCGTTTCATGCCCTCGATTTATCATAGTGCTGGAGATTCGTTTATATTTATTGCTCCAGGACGGTCTCTCCGAAATCGGTGGCTCAAAGATGGACATCCCTTTTGATTCCAACGCCTGTCATATTTCTTGAAATCACTAGGCAGCTCTAGGTCAGACTTGATGGTAGGTAACCTGGTTTTCTTTTGACTGCGGGTACTGTTCTTCCATAACGGCTACTGGAGGCATTTAAGATACTGTTTTGATATTGTGTCGTCGGAATGTTGTAGTAGATGATCGAACCAACGGATATGTCTCTATTTTATACCATTAGAAATAGGAGGTCAGTGTTCAGCTGTGCTGCGAAGGTTGTTGTTGCTTACACTCTAGGATCATCTAACCTTCTGAATCTACTGAGAACATTTGTGGTAAAAGACATCCACGGTTTGGGTTTCTGACGATTTTAGCAGCCAGACCTCCGAGCCGTCGAGTAGTACAGACACCATCGTTGCATCAACATTTTCATTTTTGTCTTTAAAGCAACATGTTGCATAATCCACAGGACTTACCTTACACGGATATATATATATATATATATATATATATATATATATATATATATATATATATATATATATATATATATATATATATATATATATATAATATATGAGTAAACATATAAATAGAAGCAATTTGACAATAACTGGATTCATATATGGAAAAATAAGTTTAGTAACTTAGTATTCAATTTTAGCAACTTGTATCAAATTTAGTAACCTTTTCAGTAACTAAGTTTAGTAACTTGCATCAAATGAATAATTGTGGGAGACATATTAAAGAAAAAGTAAGAAAGGTCAGTGACAATGTAAAAAGCATAAACAAATAATTGGAATAGGATTTGTTTTGTTGGTCGTATTGGAAGTTTGACAGTTTCTGTGACGGCTCATATTATATTGTGTAAAAACTAATTCCTGGGCACGACAGGAAGCGTGACTTGGTGCGAGATAAATTCACTTTATATTTTTATCTTGTTGTTTTTTTTAACAAAGATGCCTTAAGAATGATAACATTATTATAATTTAATAACATTTAATATTAATAATCACTCAAAATAGGCAAATTGCACAGAAAATAAGATGAGAATCACGTAGATTCAAATTTGTCCTCCTCTTCTGTGTTCGCGTCTTCTTGAAATATACTTTTTTTTTCAACAGATTATAAATTTGTCAAACAGGGCCATAGTAAAGTCACCAGGTTCTTTTAAAAAAATTTTCCCTACGTTATCTTTTTGCAAAGAAAGCAAAGTAACATGTTGCCATTTGGAGAAGACCAGGAGTATTACGGATCTGGGAGACAAAGAATTTCCTTAAAAACAAAAGGTATTTTCTGTTGTTTGTTCTGCCCCATTAAAAACCAATCTACCTGTAATGCAGCTAAACTAGAAGCAAATCCGAAAGTACAATAGATAGAAAGTATAGAGAACCTTGTGAATAAAATTGCAGACTATAAAATAGTAAGAGCGTTTTTGTTTAATGTGCTGTTTAGCTTAGAAAAGACCATAATAATTATAATTTGCAAGGGCGTATCTAGGTCAAAATCTTGAGGGAGGGGGACAAGGGTTTATTTATTTTGTAAGGATAAGAATCCTTACAAAGTATGTTTCAGTAAAACCTAGAGTAAAACTGAGATATTTATTCATTGTAAATTCAAGTTTATTGCAGTACTTCTTTTGTGTCTTGCTGCGCCGTGTTGTTGTAACACGGTCACATTGCTGAGTTTCTTCTGCTGTAAGCATTTAGGTGGTAGACCGTAATGCAGTAGCACGGCAAAGTCAAGCGTTTTTAAAAATGTGTTTTTCCAGGCATCGAATGGCACAGTATGCAGGCCGAGCCTCCGTTGCTTTGCATACTAATATCTTTTTTCGAAGAAGAGTTGATGATGAGGAAGCCTATATTATTTTCGTCAAAGAAAATGCACTGACTGTTTTCCTATCCAAGTACGGTCTGGAAGGGGTTATCGTCCTGCCAAAACCCCCTGAGGAACCAGGATTTGTATACGACTCTTCGGTACCCCTTCAAAAATGTGGCAATGTTGAGTTTAGGTAAGTATATTTTTTGGATATAGCCCTCCCCCCTCCAAAAATATGTTTGGACTCCGATAATATAATGTGACTTCAAATTTTTGTTTCAGGAAAGGGTCATAAAAAAGTATTCTCAACGATTCTTTTCTATAAAGGCTAGTCTCAAAAGGCTAAAATGTCACAATTAAAAAAATAAGGGTTTTCCTTTCTATGTCGTTCTACACGCTAAGCTACTAGTGCTATAATTATATAAAAGAAAAACCACTTTTTTATTTTTGAAATCTGGTGCCTGCTACTACCAAAAACTGTACAACTGCAAATGAAGGTCTTTACATATGTTTGTATAAGTTTCACAACCAATTCCCATAATCGAAGTTCATTTTCACTGTCCTTGGTACTTGAAATGGAAATATATTTTTTTTGGTAATTATTTTTCAGTCTTCATTTTATATTACATGTAAACTGTTTCTATAAGATTTGACATATCAAATTTGCAAAATGAACAATATGGTAAATACCATTAAAACTATCAAATGAGGACAAGTGAAAATGATATTTGCTGGACGGAATTGGTTAAGTGAGGAATATATTCATATTCGTTGTTAAACAAAGAATTTGGTAGAAACGAAGACACAACCAAAGGGCATTAGAACTTATCTCTTTGTTGCTAATTTTTTCTGTTTCTATGATATATCCTATTCACATTCTATACTATATTGTTACAGTAACACCACATCATTTTTCCATAATTGTTATTACCAAGGAGAATGGATGACGTAATAAGAGAAGAAAATTTTGGTATTTGCGTTAATATAAACTCAAAAACTCTTTTGGTTTGATTATGAAATAGTAATAAAATTAAAAAATCAAATATGCCTATTGCGCCCTTTTGCCATACTTCTTCTGCACAATTCTGCTAATTCCTTTGGTCTCATGTCAAACAAAAAAAAAGATACCAAAACAGATAAAGTTAATATTTTGTTTATGTTTTTGTAATTTAGTTTATGACTTACCTTCGGAACTCTAGATTGGCTTGATTATATTTTTCTTCAAATGTAAGCAAGACTCTCTGATTAGTTTTTCGTACTCTTGGGTTTTGCACGCTCAGTACCTCTTACAAGTATCTTTGAACGTGCTATTAGAACAAACAATTTTATGAAATAGTTATATTCATAGACTCCTGAAAGTGTGACAACAGCAATTGCAATATCATTTTCTTATATATTTTTCTATTTATTTATTTATTTAGTTTATATGAGCATACCTTCCATATGAGATCCAGATATTGCGCTAGGGCACAACTTACAACGACTGCCCCCGGGCCCTAGGGGTTGTGTCAACACCAGTTTTTTTTCTGATCTTTTAACTATTTTTAATAAAATAACTATCTCAAAATTTTTGCCCTTATACATTTTGGAAAAAAGGCATGGGGGGGCTAATGACTTCGATCTCTTTTAACTCTTAAAAAGTAAACAAGAACTTTTATTTTCCAGGCAAATTACCCCAATATCCATTGCTATATCCATTGTTATTGGAATATCCATTGTTAACAAAAAAAAAGTTAACATAGCCCTATCCCCTCCAAATGCCATTGCATAATTTGTTTGAGGGATAATCAAACAAATTCACAAATAAGTACATTAACCTCAGAAGGGTCTAAAAAACACAACAAACCTTAACTACTTTTTTGTTTAAACAAACCTTTTTTTTCTGATAGTTTAAAAAAAGTTCAAAATAGATTCAGTGTGGACATTTCTGATATAATATAAATGTGTATTAATTTTCTTTTTTCTCTGTTGATCTCTTTTGACTCTTAAAAAGTAAACAAGAACTTTTATTTTCCAGACAAATTACCCCAATATCCATTGCTATATCCATTGTTATTGGAATATCCATTGTTAACAAAAAAAAAGTTAACATAGCCATATCCCTCCAAATGCCATTGCATAATCTGTTTGAGGGATAATCAAGCAAATTCA
Source organism: Artemia franciscana (assembly GCF_032884065.1). NCBI lineage: Eukaryota > Metazoa > Arthropoda > Branchiopoda > Anostraca > Artemiidae > Artemia > Artemia franciscana. Next base: position 43,788,623 of record NC_088870.1, read on the forward strand.
CAAATAAATAAATTAACCTCAGAAGGGGTCTAAAAAACACAACAAACCTTAACTACAGCATTATGCACCCTGCTACCACCAGCTTAACTCTTAATTTTTTCCTTAACACTGATCATTAGAAAAAATAATAATACTGATGATTTAGTATCATTTTAATCTATCAGTTATATATCCTATATACATAACTAGCATTCGTATGCAAGATGATGTTAATAACATCTGCTAATACAGTGTTATAGAAAACTGCAGTTTTTCGTAAAAAAATTATTCTATTTTAAAAATTATCTTTGTGAATTACGAAAGCTTCTTAAATACATCAGTAACAATATTTTATACGGTAATGGTAACATCCGTGGAAGATGGCAACAAAAACCTATACAGTAACTTATCAACTGAAACACTATATGCAACTAGGCAAATAACAACATTGATCACTTGTACTCCACTGTAAACATAGCTTATTTACAAACCCCTGAAGGTTTGTCCCTTCACCACACCATGTTTGCCTTCAAGCCATATTTTATAATCACTGTCCCAATTTGGTCTCTGTATATAATTTCCCTTTTTTTCTAATTTATTTATTTATTTATTTGAAAACCCGTCAATCATACGAAATGAAAAAGACGGAGCACAACATATAAAAATAGGAAGATATATCAGAAGAGACATAACTAGAAAGAGACTCGACTAATAAAAGGGCAAACAAAATAGCACTAAAATGAATAAACGAAAACAGATCTATTGTAAAAGGAGATTATACCAATCATGATCTACGTTATGTTATGTTAAGTTATATTTATGTTAAGATTAAATTTGTTGTTTATACATGGCGTGACTTACCCTCAGTTATCCTGCATTTTCTAGGGCTAGCAGGTGTAGATTTTATGACAGCTAACCCAGACCGTTTCAAGTTGTAATCCTGCCACCCTCTGACGTCATTTACGTCTTATGAAACGCCAAAAATAAATAATTGGGCTTATAGGATAAGCAGTCTTGGCATGATTGAACTGTTCAGATAAACGAATTAATATCAAAACGTTTACTTCACTGTATTATATGAATGTTTACATCGCTTCTCGCCTTGGCCAGTTAAAAAAGAAGTTTCCTGCCAAATAAATTGGGGAGAGGAGGCCTTTACACATCCTCGTGTTTTGAAGTACGTTGAGATTCACATGTGCGTTCTTTTAGTTGTTCGTGTGCTTGATTTTCACGTATCCTTTTTGTACATAAGTGTTTGTGTACAAGCTAGTGGAGAGCATTCCGTAAGGCCGTCTCAAGGTCTGGTTTTGAGAGTTTTTTTTAGTTTTCTAATATAAATAAATATATATTAACTTGTTATATTCAAGTATATTCATTATATTATTATGATCGTTTGTTATATCTATTATGCGTATTTTTTGTTTCGATTAGTTATTATAACTAAATTTTTGGTTTTTTGAATTGCTTTGAAAACACCTTTTCTGTAGTTTAGCCCCTCACCCACTACATCCTTCATGCGGCCCTGATTTTTTGTTTGTTTTTTTTCTGTATATTTCTAGAGATTTTTTCCTCTATTATAGGCCATTGGATAAAATCCTGGTAAGGATTAGCCTTGAAAAATCGTCCATACAGCATGAACAACTAGTGTTGAGATTAGTTGAACCAAAAATTGAAGGATTCAGCATACCTAGTAGGGAAGAAGACGAACTCATGGAAAAAGGAAAGAGAAGAAGTGATGATGCTGAAAAGGAGAAAAATAAAAGGAAAAAATAGAAGTTGTTTTTAATGAATTCAAATAAATATTCGTTCCATTTCTTTCTAATTTTTACTTTTTATCCGTATGATTAGATATATCTTCAGAAATCTATATTTTAAGTTTCTGGAGATTTTAGGATGAAAATCCTAGATTGAGCCTTATTTGCATGCGCTCATATGGAAAAAAAAGAGAAAATCAATACACTTGACTGTCAAAAAGATTTTGACAGTGGTGTTGAAAATTAAAAAGCACAAGTTTCTTATAGATGCGTGCAAATATCGATATAAAAGCTAGAAACGGGCAAAAGTTGTACTAAATGTGAGGTTGTACTATATGTTTAGGAAAAAACTGAAAGTTTTTCCTTTTGCTTTTCAAATTCAGCTTCAAGATCTTTTAATACTTGATCTTGACAGACATCTTTCAAGCTTAACCTACAGTCGATGAGCCCTTCATACAAAGCTTGCAATACAAAAATCCAGGGTCCAAGGTAGAAATATGGTGCTTTAATTAAGGGTTTTCAATACCCGTGTCGGTAGAAGTGGGGATAGATGGTATGTCATGTCAGGTAAATTTGGTATAGGGAAAGAAAACTAATGGCTACAGACCGCTGCAATTTTGTAGGTATAACAATCTAGCTATAACCAATATGGTATTTAGTCAATTTAGTCGTAAAATGGCCCATAAGTTAACATGATAGTAAGACAGCAAACCTTATTGATTAAGTTATTGTAAACCGAGGACTTACGGGATCAATTCAAGATACTAGGGTAAGTAGGAGTGCTGTTATTGATGTTAAAAGTAAAAACCACAATTTAGTAGTGTCTAGAGTCAATCTAAATCTGGAATTTCGGAACTACCTTCTGGGAAGTTGTGACAGACTCTACAGTATGTGGTAGACTCCAGTATGAGAAGTGTATAGAAACTTTCCAGGAACAGTTGAATACCAAATTTGAGGGTTTAAAATTTGAAAATATAGAAGATGGATGGAATAATTTTAGTAAAATAATTTGGGAAGTTCCTGATGATGTCTTAGGAAAGAAAGTTAGGAACGTAGCTAGCAATATAAGTTAAAAGGCTTTATCTTTATTAGAGAGGAGAAGGGGTTGTGCAAGAATTATCTGAGTGATAGATCATACGATAATAAGAGGAATATAAATAAAATGGAGAAAGCATTAAAATATGAACTTATGAGGTGTGAAATGGAGATTATAGATAAAATTGCCGAGGATCTGGAAGATTCAGCTATAAGGCACAATAGTAAAATATTGTACTGCCTCGTTAATAAATTGAGTAGGAGTAGTCAATTTGGACTTCTCCCATTTTAAGATAGGAACAGGGCCACAATTAGTGATAAGGAAAGAGTTTAAGAGGGATGGGTAGAACATTTTGAGACTTCGCTAAACTGGGATAGAGCTATAGGAAATGGCATAGAGGAATATAAAAACAATTTGTGACACCAAGGATGTGAAGGAAGATTTTTTGTCAATTTTTGGGAGGAAGAATTATCAACAGCACTGAAAGGACTAAAAAATTATGAGCCTCCAGATAATGATAGTGTGGTAAATGAGTTTCTTAAATATGATGAATATGATTTTTGGAAATGGAGAAGCACCTAACAATTTTAGGAAAACCCTAATTAACCCCCTCTATAAAAAAGTTGTTATGAGTGAGTTAGGTAATTATAGAAGCATTAGCCTTGTATATGTAGGTCGCACATTACTTAGTCTGATGATACTTTTTACCCTGAGAGATGCTGTAGATAAATTTTTAAGAGAAAAAGAGTACGGTTTTTGGAAGGGTGAGTCAACCAAATTGTCACTTTTATGTTAATAATTGAGAAGTGTCCGTGTCATCAAACACCTTTGGTCCTCAGTTTTATAGATTATGAACCAGTGTTGAATAAGTGTGGAAGAATAGGAAGATAAGCCTGCAAACCAAGATTAGGATGATGGAAGTGAAAGTAATGAGTCTGTTGAAATGTGGTTTGAAGCCTTGGTGCTCCAAAGAACAAAAAAAGATTTAAAAGATATGTTCCAGAGAAATCGCTTTCGAATTGTTTTGGGTACCCGGCTGACTGGTGGTATTTCAAACAGTAGGCCGTGCGAAAAATATGGTTCAGTCCATCTTCCTAGGGCTATAAGGAGAGAAGGGCTGAGACGGCTAGAGCATGTCCTGCGGATGGAGGATTGTCCTTTTCGCCCAACCGTCCAGGGCTAAACGGAAAGCAGATTGTCCGCGGTTGGCGTGGGAGAATGTCGTAAAGAAAGGTTTAAGAGAAATGAGAACTTCCTGAGAGTGTGTAAAGAAGGAGTCTTCGAATAGATTATGATGGAAGAGGAGCGTTCGTAGCTATGTTGGCCTTAGGCGGCTTGGTGATATGGTGACTTGTTAGTAGAAGTAGACGATTAATCTCACAGGACACGTACTAGTGTGTCAAAAAAGATGAAAATAATACTCTGTTTTTTATAAATAGACAATCGTACACGTTCCCCACATGGACCATTCGAAAAAGCAAAAAAAGCCAAATGGCAGAAGAATACCAAGAACTTTTTTTTTCTTATTCAATATCGTGATTTCACTATTTGGTTGGAACTTACTTTTAATCTTTTCTTATAAACTTAGTTCATCTCATTTGGGGACAATCAGCCTTTTTTTTGACGATCTGTTGTCTTTTGCCCGTAAGGTGTGGCCTCGCTATCGTTAAAGCCCTTGAAAGTGGGATTCAAAAACTGAAATCAATAGCATTCCTACGAGAGAACTCTACTGCCATCTTTTTTTGAAGTTTTATTAATAATCCACTCAAATATATGAAGAAGCTGAATAAGTAAAGAATGGCTGCCAACGAGGCAAACATGGATGAATCTTTATATCCTCTTAAGGATCTTTGAATTGCTGTACTCATAGACGAATTAAGAAATGAAGATGTCCAGGTAGTGTAATATAGGCTACAGAAAATTCTTGATTATGGGTGCAAAGTTTAGGCTAGTTAATGAGTTTTTAGCTAACTCAGAAGCCCATTAAACTATGTAAAAAAACTATTTGGAATGGATATAAAGCTTAATTGAGGGTCTAGGAAGATGTCTTAAAGTAGCCTATCCATCCCTGCATGTTTCCTCCCTCAATAATACTTTTAAAATCTGCAGTTTTTTTTCTTAACTTAGCTAATATAAAAGTCAACATATCATTTGTTGCCTTGGTAAAATTTTAGTTATTTGACTTCTTGCTATCTCAGAAAGAGTTTAGGTTAAGAAATTGAAACTTTCAGGGGGTGGGTCTCTCCACTCCTTCTCCCTCTAGAGGACTCTGAAATTTGCATACATGACAGGTCTGTACCTATTGAAATTTGGCAAAACAATATTTTGCCTTAATTTTCAGTTACTAGTTGCTTTTTCTTTGCCTTTAGTTATGAAAATGGTAAAATTTGGTAAAATTTGGTAAAATTCTAGTTAATTGACTTCTTGCTATCTCATAAAGGGTTTAGGTTAGGAAAATGAAACTTTCAGGGATGGATCTACAGGCTAAAGTATATCCCAAGAAGGTATTTTAAAGTACCCACCTCCACTCCTTCTCTCTCTAGAGGGTCCTGAAATTTGCCTACATGACAGGTCTATACCTATTGAAATTTTGACTAAACAACATTTTACCTTAATTTCAGTTACTAGTTGCTTTTCCTCTGCCTTTAGTTCTGAAAATGCAATTCCTGTTATTTGAGTAGAATTTTGAGCCATATCAATGTTTTTTTTCTTCAAAATTTAGGAATGTATTTGCATATCTTTAAAACCTTATAAATGGAATTGAGCAAAGTTATGAAGCTGAAAACTATTTTGCTGTACTTCAATTAAGCAGAAGATATATTTTGCAAGGTTTCACTTTTATAACACACATATTTCTAAAGGTCAGGGCCCTCTAGAGGGAGAAGGAGTGGAGGTAGTTGCTTCACAATACCTTTCCAGGACATACTTTAGTCTTTAGATTGATCCCTGAAAGTTTCATTTTCCTAACCTACACCCTTTCTGAGATAGCAAGAAGTTAATTAACTAGAACTTTACCATGAAAATGCAATTCTTTTTATTTGAGTAGAATTTTGAGCCATATCAATGTTTTTTTCCAAAATTTAGGAAATGTAGGGTATGATGACCAGTACTGGGACACTTCAATCACTTTGCCTATTCTGGGACAGAATATTTGGTTGGATTGCAACATGTCCAATACTGGGACAAAAGACAACAGGTTTTTTGGAAGCAACCCAGAAAAATGTATGGATTGGGTGTCCAAGATTAAAGTCTTTTGTCCCACTATTGGACATGTTGTAATACAATCAAAAATTCTGTCTCAGAATAGGCAGAGTGATCCAAGTGTCCCAGTACTGGTTGTCTTACCCTATTTGCATATCTTTAAAACCTTATAAAATGGAATTGAGTAAAGTTATGAAGCTGAAAACAATTTTGCTATACTTCAATTAAGCAGAAGATCTATTTTGCAAGGTTTCACTTTTATAACACACATATTTTCAAAGGTCATCAAAGGTCAGGATCCTCTAGAGGGAGAAGGAGTAGAGAGGACATACTTTAGTCCTTGCAGATTCATATTATATTTCCTTCAATTATTAACCACCTTTTAATATCATTTTAAATTATGTCTTCATAAATTGTAAACTCAATCACAGATGGAGGTAAATTGCCAACTAATCAGGTAACCAGTCTTAATATAAGAGTTGTAATGCATAATGTCATTGATGTATCCTAACAAAGAAATACATGGATATCCACTATATATCATATATGGGGGTAAATCTCATTTGTGATGCATATGAATATTATATTTAGACTACAATTTGGTATATATTTGCACATTATGGGGAGGGGAGGTGAGGGTATATGCCCTGTAAATATATAGGTTCTAAGAAATCCAGGAATTTCTTCAAAAAAAGCAAAATCAAAAGAAAGAAGTGAAGATAAAGGTTCCCTTGCTACAAAATATGGTAACTATGATTATTCTGTGTATTATGGAGTAAGAATAGCTTTCTTAACATATTTCCTTGTGTCTAGCTTGGATCCTAGGCTTATAATACTGGTTGGCTAATTTAAGGATTTGTAGTATATATATATATATATATATATATATATATATGTATATATATATATATATATATATATACTTACCTAATGCTCCATATATATATATATGTATATATATATATATATATATATATACTTACCTAATGCTCCTGCCGAAACGCTTCCAGCATCAAGAGTGATGCTACATGGTGCCTCCATTTGGACTGGTCTCTTGCAAGGATGTGGACATCCTCCTGAATATTTGCCATGACTAAGAAGGCACCTGTTGTGTCCTTCCATCTGGTTAGGGGACAACCTCCTGGGCATTTCCCGCCATGCAGCACAGGATCAAAGTCAAAAATTGTTTGTGTGGGAGTGTTGGGGGGCAATGCAAAGGAGATGTCCATACCAGCATAGTGTTTGTTGGGCAAGTTGGACTGAGAAGGGCATTTGACCAGTTAATGCCAGGAGGTTCTCATTGCTAACAAAATTGTGCCAACATAGTCCTTCAATGTGGCGAAGGTGTTTTGTTTGAGCTATATTTATGGTGCTAAGCACAGACCAAGTGGCTGGCCAAGTTTTGGCTCCATAAAGAAGCACAGATCCCACCAAAGCATTGTATATGTGCATCTTGATCCTATGGCAGATAGAAGGTTTCCTCCAAAGGGCACTTAGTCTTCCCACTACTGCTGAGGCTTTGGCAATTCGGTGCATTAGATCTTTAAGGATTGATCCGTCATTTGAGAGGATAGAGCCAAGGTATGTAAATTCCTCAACAATCTCAGCTGGTTTGTCACCAACCATTAGGACTGGCGGGGGACACAGTGAATTACAGGGTTCAACAAACATCACTTTTGTCTTCTGCCAATTAATCAACAGCCCTATCAGAAGCCTATTAGGGCTTCTGTGAGCTTTGACAGTGAATCGGAGACAAGAGCAAGGTCATCAGCATATTCAGCATCTGAAAGTACTCTATCACTGTAATGCAACCCAAACTGGAGGCAGTTTATGGTCCAAGTCATAATGTAGTTGATGACACAATTAAATAGTTCTGGGGCAGCAGCACAACCCTGACGGACTCCAGTATTGATTTCAAAAGATGAGCTGCATCTGCCATTGACTTGCATGCAGCTCTCAGTCCCTTTGTGGAGCTGCTCAAAAAGGTTGCAGTACTTTGCTGCTAGTCCCATTGTTTTCAATATGAGCCACAGTGATTGCTGGTTGACAGAATCAAAAGCAGCCTTGAAATCCACAAAGGAAACATATGCTTTTTGTTGAAATTCTTGAGTCTTTTCTATCAGCTGCTGCATTGTGAATATTTGCTCCACAATGGACCTTCCTGGCATGAAGCCAGCCTGTTGGATTCTTCATTGGTTTCTGAGGAAAGTGGTACAGTGGTCCAGGAGGGTCATAACAAAGAGCTTCCCGGGCAGAGAGAGGAGTGTGATGCCACAATAGTTAGAGCAGATTCTGCGACTGCCTTTCCATTTCCAGAGAGGCAGAATGATGCCCACTCGCCTGTCTTTTGGAATCCTTTCTGTACAAAATACGATGGAAAACAGTACTTGGAGCCAGAGAAGGGTCGCTGCCCCACCATATTTCGGCAGTTCTGCAGGGATACCACAGACTCATGGGGCTTGGTTATTTTTCATCTGTTTCAGAGAATTTAAGATTTCTGTAGAGGTGAAGGGGTGGTGCACACTTTCACACAGGGCCTTAGGGGTGTTGGATGCAACTTGAAGAAGGTCAGTGTCAGGTTGGCTAACATAGTCCAGGGTTAGAAGTGAAGAGAAGTGATCCTTCCAGGCGGACAGTTGAGCGCTCTTGTCAGTGATAATATTTCCATCATTAGATATGATAGGGCCTAGAGAGGATGGCTTTCCATATGTAAGATCCCGAAGGTATTTGTATAAAGTGCATGTGTCACCCTTTCTGGCGGCCTCCTTGAGATCAGCTGCCTTTTTTTCGGTGAACAGCTTTCTGTCTCTGTGGAGGAATTTATTTCTTATGCCATTTAGGCGTCAATGTACGTTAGAAATTCAATGTACACAGAAAACAAACAGGGAGCAATGATCTGCCATAAACATTAGTGCACCACTTTTAGATGCATTAACAACCATTTTGTCTGCAAGGCACCACAAGCTAACTTTATGGATAACCCTATGTACTAATGATGTTCTGCTTGCCTCTTTTCACCACAAACAAAAATATTTGTGTCATCAGCAAAGATCAAGAATTACATTCTCTCTGACATACCAGTTTCTACAGTTTTTTTTATTGATGAAGAGAAGACAGAGTGATTTTGACAACAATTTTATTTAAGCTGATGATGCCATTCATGGCTTTACCTATGACTTCTCTGAAACAAGTAATGTCTTGGCAAGACTGGAACAAAGTTTCAAATTCTACTCAAAAAGGAGCATCACATGGAAGTCTTTCCTCATTTAAAATAGTAGTTACTAGCTTGACATCTGTAACTAAGAGGAGGCTGAAGTAAGGTGGAACATGACTGAAATTCAGTAAGGGAAGGCCTGAGATCATTTCTAATCAGTGTTGGCTAGCAAACTTTCAAGAAAGATTTGAAAATGCTGTCTGTAGACCTGTTGCAATGGCATCTTTACTTGTTTTAAGACTATAGTCTTCAATATCTAATAGTTCAGAGAATTGAGCACAGCTGATCTTTTCAAATAGGCAATGTAATCATTAGAAAAGCCAAAAAATCACAGACTTACGTTGGATTTTCTCTTTATATACTCAATCTTCAAGCTGAAGTTAGATACGTGAATTAATAAGTTTTAACAAGGCAAAATTTCAGCTTAATTTGATGAATGGAAGTGGTTGACTTTTTGATTAAAAAAATCTAGTACTCTATTGGAAACTAACCAGCTTAAGTAAAGTCATTTAAAAAGAGTTTAACTGTCTCAAAAACTGATAAAATCTTGATGAACATTACATCATCAATGGCGACAGATTGATGAACCCAAGAGAGGGAAGAAAAATGAAGGGTATAAAAGTACTATGGATTCTTCAAACTTGAAAATTACTTTTTCCAGTACAAGATTTGTTATCCAAAGCTTAAGTCCATGGAGTATAAAGCACATTTTTTAGAGATTTTAGGTCCTTACAGCAATATCTTTCTGATCAAGACTTGCATTCAAAATCATAATTTTGTTGTTGCAATAGCTAAGTTTGGATAGGGGGCATTTCTCCAAGACTGCCATGTCTGCAAAACCTCTCATCAGATTTATGTTCCCATAACTAATAATCACTGCTCATTGCACCACCTGAGACCAACACAGCTGGACATATGCCTTCATTTAATTCAATGAAGTTTGGGTTTTCTTTAAATCCTTGTGACCTTTTCCCACCCCATTTGAGAATGCCCTTCTTTTTGTATGCCCTCATTTAGAAGACCAAGAAGAATAATTTGGATACCTAAGAACCTTCATCTGCAGCATGTTTTAACCATTTTAATTTTCTCTTCATTAAGCAGAATAGAATCACACTGCATAGCTTAAAGTTTGATATAAGTTTGCCAAATAAGTTACTGAAACAATCTTCACACAGTTCCTGTCTCCCTCTTAACTCTGAAGAAGGTACTGAAGTAGATTTACAACTAGGCTTAGACTCCAGTTGAATAGAAGAATAGAGGCTTTGTCAAGCATCAGCCCATCTTGGTTTCTGTACTTGTTCATGCACTCCTTTTAGCCAGAGTCAGTGTCCAGTACAAGCAATCCTCAGGCCTATTAACTCTGACTTATCATATATTCAGGTCCACAGATTTTATAGCATGAATGGGAGGCTACCAATAATAAGTAATATAGACAGAAAGAAGCAAAAAAGTCAACCAAAACAAATGAAACACATCAGAATTGCCTTAATCAAACTCCAGTGCTGGACTGGGCCATAATTTCCAAAAGGGTGCCACTTCTCATAGTTGCCCTGCAATCCTGCTTTCAATCACAATTCTGGCTGCGCAAACCGGTAGAATCTTCATTCCAAATTCAGTTTGAGGCTATGTGGGTAAAGGTAGAGTAAAGATCCATAACATCAGATTATCCCTAGCCTATCCTTGCAAGGGTATTTGATAGGGGTCTGCTTTATGAGTTGGGAAAATGCAGCTAAGACATAATTTAGCAACTAAATCTGTAAAAACGGCACATTTCTAGCCTCTTCTGTACCCTATCAAGCATTTCTACAGGGGCTTTTCCCGTAAAAGCAGCTTTTACCCCCCCCCCCCCCCCCCCCAGTGCTGTTTATTCTCTGGTAAAAACACTGAGCATAGATATATCATTTACTTGCAATAATTTTCATTCATGGTAGGAATTGGGTAATTATAAAAAAGTATGTTGGAAAAGAATATACCATGTGACATTAACAGTATTGCCATAATATTCGATTTTTTGTACAATGTTAAATTTTTTTGTACAAGAAAATCTGGTTAAAAATTTTTGATGTATGACAGCACTGGAGAACTAGTTGAAAGTATGAAAGTAGGTTATGAGGGGAAGTCCAAGTCTCTTACCTTATTTATATTGACTAGTGATTTATTTTGTTATTTTAACACTCTTTCAGTTGAGGCTGAACTCCATAAAGAAGCTTTCAACAATTGCTTTGGCACTAGGAGTGGAAAGAACCAGAGCAGAACTAATACCGTTCTTGACTGATACCATCTATGATGAAGACGAAGTGCTGTTGGCTTTGGCAGAGCAGCTTGGAAATTTGACTCCTTTGGTTGGAGGGCCTGAATATGTTTATTTCCTTCTGGTAAGTACATAAAATTTGGTCAGAACTTCTTTTTAAGTGTGTCATTGGTTAGTAGACAAAACATTGGCAGAATGTTTTTGTTCCAGTTTCAATAAGTGCAGTTCTAAATGTGAACAGATCTAGTATTGCTGCTTCCAGAATTTATTTCTAAGAATTTTTGAATTCTATAGGAAACAAAGCCACTGTTTGTCCATCAGCACAAGTTTCAAATATCTGCATACAGAGCTGAATGGAAGGAAGGGGGCTGAAAAAAAATTAATAAAGAGCAATTATAAAGAAGTTTTTTTTAAGTTTGCCTCACAAATGCAATTTAGTACATATGGGCTTGTGACAGTCATTTTTCTAAAGTAATAATTTATCTTTTTTGATATAAAGGCCTTATCCCTATGTAAATTAAAGAAATCAGATAGATAATCATTTTTTTCTTCAGGAATGTAAAGGAATTCCCTTTTGTATATAACACAGGCTAGTTGTTTGTATGAATGTAATGATCTTTTCCCCATATAATGCCTACCTACTTTAGCTCTTCCAGATGAGATGAGAATTCATTGAGCAAAACCTATACATGGGTGGGTCTTCTGGTTGTATTAGAGGACTTGGCTGTAAAAAATTCAGAATGTGTTTTTGAGCGACATTTTGAAATCCTCTGAAAGAGAGAGAGAGAGAGAGAGGGGTGGTGGGTCTTATAAATCAATCTTTGCTCTTTCCTCAATCCTTTACTCTTTCTGGAAAGCTAAAGTCTGAAAATTTCAATTTTTTTTATGATGACTACTGAAGCACAATTATAAAAGAATAAGAAGCTTTTAAAAGAATAATAGAATAAGAAGCTTTTTTAAGGCATTAAAAATCATAGCGTAACGATTGAGGGTTGAGGAAGGGGCAGCTCCCTCATATATGGAATAATTTCTGTTTCTTTTAAGTATCAATGTTGCTCTTTACTTTCAGCTGAAAAAAACTTGTTTTTTAGAATTTAGTCTTAGAAAGGAGGAATCCATTTGATTTCATTTATATGCTCAAAAATTTAAATTTTTTCAGGCTATATTTTGAAAGGTTTATTGTGAATCTGACAGACTTTTTGAGAAACTAATTGCTGTTTTAGTTTATCCAATATTTTTGAAAGCCAACCTGTCTTGTGTTTAATAGAATGTGAATCAAATTTATTGTATGCACTGAAGAGTATATGCAACTGGAAATAACCTTTGCTCTAGCAATTTAAGAAGGCTCGGATAGAATTAAAAAGTGCTATGGCGAAAGTATAAAAGAGCATGGTTTATCACTGTCACGAGATCCCCCCCCCCATCAACTAACAAAAACGGAAACTATCCAAAACCGGCCTTTTAAAATAAATTCAATATATAACTGAAGAATTTTGATTTAAAAACTAATTTTTTCTTTGCAATGCTTTGAAGCATAATTTCTTCAGCTTTTAAACTTAACATACATAAGTAAATGACAAGAATAGCTAGATAAATTCACAATTTTGATTGCATTTATGTTTTCTGCTGAAGTAAGGTAGTATGGATTACGAAACAGCTCTTAAAGTATATTTTATTTTTGTAGCCACCACTAGAATCTCTTGCTACGGTTGAAGAAACTGTTGTTCGCGACAAGGCAGTTGATTCACTTAGAATAATTGCTGCACAGCATAGTCCAGCTGATCTGGAAGCCAACTTTGTTCCTATGGTCAAACGCTTGGCATCTGGAGATTGGTTTACATCAAGGACATCTGCCTGTGGACTTTTTGGCTGTTGTTACCCAAGAGTCAGCACTCCTGTCAAAGGTATGTACTTCTATCATTGGTTTTAAATGCAAATTTTTGAATTCTTATCAGAAGGTAATGTTAGCCATAGTTAAAAGGACAAAAAATCATCGATATTTAATAAAGATAATTTTAGACGGAAATTTTAGGACGTTGGGGCCCTCGAGCTCGCTGTTATTTCTGAGATAATTGAGCACTTCATCTCTGGCAACCACTGAAATCACTTTAAACTAAAAACGGGTCAATAGGAAAATATAGTCAATAACGCATATACTAAGTCCAAACATAGGTAAGATCAAACATTTATTTCCAAATATCGCAGTCACAAGCCTCGAAGGGCCTAATTCCAATTTTGGGCTCAAAAACAAAAACAGGACAAAAACATAGAAAAAACTATTTAAAACTGCCATTTTATCAATTTCTTCAACAGAAAATATAAATGTATCATAATAAAAGATTTTTAAATAGATGGCGATAGGGTCAATACTCAAAGGGACTAAATTAGGTCCTGTAGCATTTTTAATTATTTTTAATAATGCTTTACCAAGTTTTGATAACGCTTTTAAATTTGCGGAAGATTTGACATTACTTAACCTTTGTCACACCTCTAATACTTTGGATGTTAAACTTGACTCACCCATTAACAACTTAAAAAATGATCTTGACAATATTAAACTCAACCTAAGTATACCCAAAAGCAGTTTAATGTTATTTTAAAAAAAAATATACCCTGTATCAATAATTACCTTTGCATACCAAATTTAATTATGGTTAAATTGCTTGGTGTGCAGTTGGAGAATGACCTTAAATGGAAGTCCCACACTTCCCACTTATTTAAATCGGGTAGTTTTCCCCTTAAATCTTCCTCTCTTCTCAAACGGTTCTCCATATCAATCGAGAACCTTAAAATAATTTATTGTTCTTATATAAGACCTTGTCTTGAATATGCTTGCCCTGTCTGGCACCCTGGGTTGACTAAATCCCAATGTTCTAAAATTGAAAGCATTCAAAAAAGAGCTATAAAGATTATCCTGGGGACGTCCTATACTACATACGATGAAGGTTTGGCTTGACTTGAAATTACTACATTGGAACCACGACATCATATCCTTACCATGAACTTTGGTCAGAAGTGCGGTAAATACTACTACTACTACTACTAATAACTCACTGCAGCACCAAGCCGCCTGAGGCCAACACAGCTACGCACGCTCCTCCTCCAACCTAATCTATTTAAAGCATCCCTCTTTACACCCTCCCAAGAAGTTCCCATTTCCTTTAAATCCTTATTTATGACATCCTCCCAACCCAGACAAGGACGACCTGCTTTCCGTGTAGCCCCAGACGGTTGGCCAAAAAGGACAATCTTCGGTAATCTGTCATCCTTCATCCGTAGAACGTGGCCTAGCCATCTCAACCTTTCTTTCATTATAGCCCCAGAAAGCGGGATTGAACCACACTTTTCGTACAACCTACTGTTTGAAATACGGTCAGTCAGCCGGGTATCCAGAACAATCCGTAGGCAATTTCTCTGGAAAACATCTAGTAAATTTTCATCTGCTTTTCGGAGTGTCCATGCTTCAGAGCCATATTTGACCACTGTCATCACTGTAGCTTCCAATATTCTAATAATATTCGAAGGCACAGTGATGACAGTGGTCAAGTATGGTCTCGAAGCTTCTGCGCTCCGAAAAACGGAGGAAAATTTGCTACATGTTTTTTTTTTTAGAAAATTGTCTATGGATTATTTTGGGTACCCGACTAACTGACCGTATCTCAAAGAGGATGCTACACAAAAAATCCGGTTCAATCCCGCTTTCTCGGCTATAATGTGAGAAACGAAGAGAAGGCCAGGGCACGTTCTGCGGATGAAGGATGACAGATTGTTCTTGTCTGCCAACTGTCTAAGGCCAAACAAAAATCATGTCGTCCCGGAATGGGTGGGAGGATGGCGTAGGGAGGGATTTGAGGTAATTGGGAATTTCTTGAGAATGTAAAGAGTGAGGTTTTGAATATATTGGAATGGAGGAGGAGTGTGGGTAGCCATTTTGGCCTCATGTAACTTAGTGTTGCAGTGAGTTGTTAGTAGTAGTAGTAATATTTTTTTCATTATTACACAATTAATGCCAATTGGGTTTGTACAATCGTAGCTTTGCAGCCGGATTATAAGAAAAATATTTAGGATTGTATGTTATTTTGATTTGTATGTTTTTTTTGTATTGCAATTTTACCAAGTTTTTTAAATTTGTCATTATTTTGTTGTGTATATATTTTTGTTGTTGCTAGTTTGTCCAGATGAATTTCTGATAAAAGAAATACTATATCAAAATTAAGACTACACTAGCCAAATGCGTGAATTAGCTCAATCTAGCATTAATGTCTGGAAGCGCATTATTTGCTAATGGGGAACTCTTAGATAAAGTACACAACTCCTTTCTTTATGATGGTCCTTGACGTAAGGTTCTATTAAAAGTACCTGAAAATAAGAGTATAATACCCCAGCATTTATTACAAACACATTTAAATGACATTAGAAGTTGATTTAATTGTAACTGTGTTAACATGCACTACTTAGTCCATACTCGAATTCTAAGTATTATTTTCCTAGATTAGTAAGACTGTCGTCCATAATGGAGAGGGGTGGGAGAAGGACTGGTCAAATTATGAAGATGAATTTTTATATTTTTTTTACTAATTTTTATTAGTTTTAGTTTAATTTAATTTTAATTATTCAGTTTTGATTTTTAAATCAAATTTAATTTTTAGTTTTGAATTTATTTTTTTTTTCAAAATAGCTTTTGCAGCCTCTTCCTTCGTTGCTACTGGTTTTGTAGTCTATATAAATCTCTTTAAAGTAAAGATTTTATAAAGATCCTATTATTCAGTCTAAGTATCTTTTCTGTATAGGTCGTTTTCTCACAGAAAAATTAATGCTTCAGCATTATTATTATGCACGTGTATAATCTTATAAGTTAATCTTCTTTTCATTTTTTTTTATATTTGATTTCCATTTTTAATTTTTTTCCATCATTATAGCTCAGTGTTTATGAAATCATTCGCTGCTTTTATTATGAGCTTAAAAAAAAATCAATATTTTATAAAAAAAGTTATTTTATGTACAAAACAATCAAACTCAAAAGTGTCAGCCATAAACAGAATTCAACTCTAGGCCATCTTTTTCGGGCGGCCACTGAGCATTTCTAAAATTTATAAAAATACATTGCTAGGGGGCCTGGTTGTTCTCCAGTCCATTTCAGCCCCTAACAGAGACACTAGAACGTTGAATATCCATTTCAATGAGACGCTTCGCGAGTTTCTACGACCAACCCTTCCACGTCAAGTGACAAGGTAAAAAAGTAATTCATCAGAGATACCAAACTCTTTGCTAAGTCAAGGCTATTGTGGACTCGGATTTTCCATTATTATTAATTAAGTCATAAGAGAGTTTAACATTTACATAAAATCTCAAGGCTTGAAAAAACGTAATATTTTAAATACTAATATTATATGTAAGTGGGTTACTTTTCGAGGATATAGTTTGATATATATAATTTTATGTTTTTACATGCATTTTATATAGTTTATATAAATTTATATACAGTTTTATATAAGTTTATATATAGTTTTATATAAACACATATATTTAATTTGTATGATTTTCCTAAGATTCCGAGCTCATAATTAAAATTTCAAGATCTTGGAAAATCCAGAAGAGTGGTAACTATCGGATAATTTCCTCTAAAACAGTGGTTCCCAACCGGTTTGGGTCATGCCCCTCCCTCCCTAGCTTTTCTAAAATCCTGATGCCCCTCTCGTGGTATTCGAATTTTGTTAGTCAAAATTTTACATGTATTCACCTTAAGGAAGCTTAAAAGGTCATTAGCTTGGTATCTTTTTTGGGTCGTCCTTTTATTAATTAAAAATTTTGCCTGAATACATCACCTACCTTTTATACAATATATAACGTCATGTCTCTTTTTTGCACTTTAAATGTATTTAAGCATCAGCTGAAGGTTGTACGTCCTACTCATGACCCACCAAAATATTGCCATGCCCCATCGGTGTGGACTGCGCCCCACGTTGGGAATCACGACTCTAAACTGCTATAAATTTTTCTAATGTTTGATGCCTTTTGATGTGTATCTTACTACATATTTCTTTTAATATCGCTGGTAATATGTCTTTGGAACCTTTATAAGATATGTAGCCTGCCTCCGATCGATCTTCAACATCCCCCTCAACCTACCCCGAGAGTCTCAATTTAATGCCCTCATTCGTTCCTTAATTGCCTGATACCTCTGATTTAGTCATGAAATTCCAAGCTCGGGACTAAAATTTCAAGAACTTGGCGAAAATTCCGAGGAGTTGCAGTTTCAACGCTCGGGAAATCCCTCTATTTCCTATTTTATTTTGATGTATTTTTATTTCATCTTTCTTTTAGTTTTATAGGTCGTTGGAACCATGGTAAAATGTGGAGTAAATATATTGGTATGATTTTAGTAAACTAAAAAATTGTATGATATATGTATTCACTTCTCCTTACATTGCCGGCCATAGAGCCTTTGAGAGGGGGGAGGGCATTTGATGTTGAATGTTTTTTATGACTATCAGAATCGTTATTTTTGCTGGAATGATAAAATCTTATCTTAGTTAGGAAGCATACTTTTTTAAATTTAAGTATTTATTTCTTTGTAGCGGAATTAAGAAGTCATTTTAGAACCCTTTGCCAAGATGATACTCCTATGGTTCGTCGGGCTGCTGCTTCCAAATTGGGAGAATTTGCAAAAGTTGTTGAAGCTGAATATTTGAAAAGTGATCTGGTACCCATGTTTGTATCTTTGGCACAAGATGAACAGGTAACCTAATTTACTTCTAATATCGTTCTTTGATAGTAAACTTCTTATGCCCAAAAAACGTATTAGCTTTGTTAAACGATTGCGTTTGGAATATACTTTTTTCATTATTTTAGAGACAGTAGTTGGGCCGGGTGAGTAAAAGGCAAATTCAGAATTTGGTTTTTGAGCTGATATTCTTGGTATTGTCATAGATTCTTGTTTCTTGAAACTCTACCAGATAATACAGAAGAATATAATATAAAAAATTCAGTAATACATTAAATATATTATAACAGTAATATAGAAAATGTAGATATAATTCATAGAACATAATAAGGTATATAAAATAAAATGTAGTTCTAAAATGTAGATAAACATGCAATTAATATGTATGACGAGGAATATCCAGAAAGTAGATTACAATTGGAATTAAAAATAAACAAGCCATAAGAAAGGAATTTATTATTTTTTTTGTACAGTTGAAAGCTACACTTGAACACTACTTTTCTTTGTCGCCAGTCGTGATTAGGCACCTACCATAGCGATGAATGAACTTGGCAATACTTTCTTCTTAAAATTATACCTTTTGGTTCATCAGCCAGTTTGTCACTCCCCTCTGGCAGTCGTGTCAGTTTTGTCAAAAGCGTTGTCAAAAGCAGTCATGGCAGCTTTGTCAAAAGCAGTCTGGCAGCGTTGTCAAAACGCTGCGTTGACGACGTCAACGGCTGACGACGTGTTGGAAACAAGCGGTAGTCGCTCTGTGCAAGATCTAGACTGTGCGGCGGATGAGAAAACGACTCCCACTAAAAAGATTCCAGAAATTCACATGCCCGATTTGCCGTGTAGGGTTGGGCGTTGTCATGAAACGGCAAAATCTTCGTGCTCAACTTTCCCCTTTGCTTGTTTTGGATTGCTTTTCTAAGGTTTTGCAAAGTGTAACAATACCCTTCTGGGTTTATCGTCACCTCTTTTTGAAGGAAGTTCACAAGAAGCACACCTTCCCTGTCTCAAAAAAACGGTCGCTATAACCTTACTTTCCGATATCGTTTATCAGCATTTTTTTTTTTTTTTTTTATGACAATCTTCTTGGTCACATTTCTTTAAAAAGCTGAAGACATTTACCATTAAGAGCTTTGGTTATTATCTTAAATGTCTATAAATGTGTAAATCCTATGTGAAGAAACACCGTTAAATAAAATTGTTTTACTAACTTACGTTTCTTATTTGATTGAAAATAGTCATTTGCTACTATTTGTAATTAAGTTTTGGAATTCCAGTTCAAGTTTAATTATACCAGCTCAAAACTGGGCATAGTTTTTATGCTGATTAAAACTGAAAATAATTGCATTATTAGTAACACTTTCAAGAAAATTAAATTCATCTCCAGATTCTTTATTATTTTAAAAAAGCTCTTATTGTATCATCTTTTTATCTGTCCATTTCTCTTTGTAAAGTACTTAGCCTCTAATTATAAACACCATATTTATATAAGAAAATTAGTAAAATAGTTCTATGAACGGACAATGGATCGCAAGGTTTTTTTTTTAAATTGAGTCGTAAGATACGTAAATAACGGGTGAACTTTTAAGTGAGATAATGAAAAATCAACCAAAAAAACCCAATCACCGTGTATAACCTAGCCGTTCGGCATTCTGATTTTCAATTAAAAAAGTGTTTCGACGGTTTTTAGTTTTTTATAATTATATTTATTCGTTTATTTCATTTTATTTATTTTTTAATTAATTTTTTTTTTATATTTATTTATCTATATATTCGTGCCATATGTTTCCGTAAAGTTGTTATGCGTTATGAAGCATTCAAATATCATGTGAGACACTTAAGAGGGAATTTACATCTGAGAGAGGGGTTAAGTTTGTAGAAAGCTTGATTCTGTAGAAAAAATGAGTTCGTGGTTGCAGTGGTAGCCGCAACCTAGTAAAGGGTGAACCTATGCTAATAGTAGCCCAAAACTAATTATTTTGAAACCTAATCGAAATAAAAAATAAACCATTGGAATTGCCATGGTCGAAAATCCTATTAAGGAAAAACAAATCGGAAGCCACCAATAAGCTCAAGGTCAGACTTGACCCTCACGAGTATCGTATTTCTCTGTATTCCTTCTTTCTTCTTCCTTACTGGGAGTGTAAGGCCTTTGAGGTATTTTTTGCTTCTGATTTCTTAAAGTATGGCCGAACCAACTCAGACGCCATTTTGGCGGATGTTTGATGTATGTCTTTGGTGGCAATTGTGATGTTCGAATTCAACGCTTCCGCTGCTTTTGGAGACCAAGGCTCACGCCTTTAGAAAAGAACAGAGAGCAACATGGCTTTACAGAATTGACATTGTGCGTTGAGAGATTTCACTGCGCTTCCAAATGGAGTTATTCAGTTTCAGAACAACGTTCCATGCTGAGGATATGCGGCTCTGAATCTCTGCTAAGGAATCTGCAATTACATTTGTCATTTAGCTAAGGTATCTGAATAACTGAACGTTCTCGTTTTGATACTATTTAACGTCACAGGGATCCCATCCATACGAAAAAGGATATTAACTGGGAACTTTCAGGGCCACTACGTCTGCAACTACTACTGTTACTACAACTACAACTTGTTTACTCCAAATACTTGTGACGGCGACTTGTTGCTACTGTGTCTACTTATGACTTCACCTTTGACTTCTTGTGAATGTGGCTAATTGCGATTCCTCGTATATATAACTGCGATTGCGATTACGATAATTGTTTTTTATTGTGAATGCGAGGACAAGTAACTAAAACTGTTAATGCTTGTGACTACTATTATTTGTAGTGCTACTACTACTATGATTGCAACTATGACTGCAAACGCCAATGCAACTTCTACTATTACAACTAGAACTATTAAACTAAATTAAAAGAGTTTAACTGCACACTGTTTGTCAAAAGGTCATAGGGCTTATCTGCTATTTGTCACGAACTACCATGTTTATAAAGTTGAAAATTTGGCGAACACTAAGGAGAATATTGCACTAAATCAGAAGACATATGTACACCAAATTCGTTGAACGGGCGTATCTGGGAATATCTATATTGATCACTGGATTAGCTATAGGTTTTAAGTTAAAACTGTCATGGAATGCTTAGGGGAACGTTAAACAATAATCAAAAGGCACAATATGAATCCAAGATGTCAAAACTGCACTTCTTGAATGTTTCAAGAACTGTTAGGGAAGGGTATCAAGTCTGAACATTTAGATTATGTCGAGGAGGATATTTACTTAAAGACGTTATTTAGCATTCCAGTTGTCAATGGGACAGTGGTCAAATATGGCTCTGAAGCATGGACACTCCGAAAAGCAGATGAAAATTTACTAGATGTTTTCCAGAGAAATTGCCTACGGATTGTTCTGGGTACCCGGCTGACTGACCGTATTTCAAACAGTAGGTTGTACGAAAAGTGTGGTTCAATCCCGCTTTCTGGGGCTATAATGAAAGAAAGGTTGAGATGGCTAGGCCACGTTCTACGGATGAAGGATGACAGATTACCGAAGATTGTCCTTTTTGGCCAACCGTCTGGGGCGACACGGAAAGCAGGTCGTCCTTGTCTGGGTTGGGAGGATGTCATAAATAAGGATTTAAAGGAATGGGAACTTCCTGGGAGGGTGTAAAGAGGGAGGCTTTAAATAGATTAGGTTGGAGGAGGAGCGTGCGTAGCTGTGTTGGCCTCAGGCGGCTTGGTGCTGCAGTGAGTTATTAGTAGTAGTAGTAGTAGTAGCTGTAATATCTTGGGAACAGCTAGGATTATCAGGCTGAAAATTTCAGGAAATGTCGACTGGTATAGTGAACTAAATCAAAACACATCAAATGTGTTCTGGTTTTCAAGATGCCATGTGGGCAAGCTAAGGGCATTAAGCTGAGACTTACAGAGAATGTTGAGGGAAAGGTTGATATTCGAACAAATTCAACTATGCGCATCCTGGTTGTCAAAAAGCATATGTGTAAAACTTTCAAAGTAGTTGAACTCAATCTAAGACCTTATGTGCATCTTGAGTGTCAGAAGGGCGTATCTGCAATGTCTCAAGAACAGCTAATAGTATTTAATTGAAGCTTTTGGCGAATGTTTAGGGTATGTTGAAATACAGCAAAAGACAAGCAGAACTAAAAAACTGAAGGTGCATATTGTAATTCTTATTCAAGACTTGGAAAAACTAGAGATCTAATTAAAAACAAATTGTGCCATAAAGCCGCTTTACAAAGAAAAGTAAAGAGTCATATAAAATAGTTTGTGGTAGCGAAGTTTAAGTAAGGAGTGACTTGGCCCAATAGTAACTCAGACTCTAAAAACGGAATAGTGAAATCAAGAGTTCCATCAAAAGAATTGGCTATGTATGCCGAATCCAAATATTTAAAATTCATTAAATTTAGCATTACCCATGAAAAGCTGCGAGGCTGAGAAAACTTGCGTAATTTCCAAAACAAGGAGAAGACATCCCCCAAAATTCTAGAAATTTAATAAAAATAACTCTAGAAATTAAAAAAAAATATCTGCAAAAATGTGGAATTTAGCAGTATTATTTTATTGTACCAGAAGAAAGAGCGCGGGTGTGAGTATATTTATTTTTTGTTTGTTTGTTAATCTTGTTTTTCGTAAGGGTGATCACATAGAGGATTTGTTCGAGCGGAAATTAAAAGTTTTATGTCCATCACAAGTGACCAAAAATATGGGAGGATCACTAGCCCCCTAGCTACTTTGCTCTGAGGGGAGGGGAATCCGCGGGAGGAATTCTGCAAGGGGAATTTTCCGCGGGAAAAATTCCAAAATTGATTTTGGAAACACGACACGATTTTATGGGCCTATTAGGGGAAAGCAGGGACATAAGATTTTTTTGAGGAGTGGGACTCAAATTTGTGAAAAGATATAGCTTCAAACCAATATTTTTCAAAAATTTTCACACGGGGATCTTTTGGATCGATCTTTTGTGGAATCTGCCATTCGCTAGTGAACATGTACGATATTCTCTTAATTTTTTGCTTTGATTTTTTCCATACTTCCAGAAAGAAAGAAAGAAATAATTGGACTGAGGCCAAATATTTCCTTCAGTTCAGGGGAATTCGCCTGGATCCAAGTTGCTCATCAAATTAAATTAATTTTTGCTTCTCATCACTTCCCGTCTTTTCCAGATTTTATGCGTTGGGCTTTCTTTAAAACGAGGATAGAACTGAGAAATGTTTTCCTCGAATGGAGGAAAGTTGAAAACATAATGAGGACTTGGTTTAATTCTCAAATAATGAACTGCATTTACAGCCAATTTATTACTTTGGAAAGGCTTTTCTTGCTTGAAAAGGATTAGATCTTGATTAGCTTAAATAAAAAGAGGTTTAGTTCCATGAATTTATTAAAATTAATTGGAAGTTCAGTATTTTTTTCTCTTAAAATGTGTAGAAACGATAATTTGAAACGCAATATAGGAAAGGCGGCGTAAGATCTCTTGGGACCTCTTTCAACGTTGAAAAAGTGCATAAAAGTTGAAAACATCCGTATATATATCATCAAACAGGCGCAACAAGTATTTTAATGTATGTGCTAATGTCACGCCTAATGCATCTGAAATGCAAGAGTGATTACAAAAACTGTCAAATCATGCTGTATAAACGTATCAGCGGCATTGATTCACAAAAATCCAGGGGAGGGGAAGCAAAACGATGTTTTTTTGGGGGGAGGGGGGTAATTTTGTGCCTTCATTTTTTTCAGGGAAAAATACAAGAATAAACATTTTTCAGTTAAAACATATCCGGAAAGGTACTTTTTAAAATATAGGGGTTTAGGCCCCCTAGAGCCCCCTAAAAGGATACAACAACACTGGGATTTGTTTTTAAGATTTCATAGAAAATATAGATGACCAGTTTTCTTTTATATGGATTAATGATTGAAAAATATAGCTAAAATTATTTTCTAAAAAGGTGTCTTTCGTTTGCATGCCGTTTTTTTGTGCTCTTGGTCGTTTAGTCAGTTAGAAATACAAAAATTTTTGAAATAGCAAGTTGGGTAAAATTGTAGAGAAAGAAGAAAATGCATTGCAATGCTGCTTTATCAGCCCTCTTTTAATTAAAATATTAGGCTTTGCTTTTGTATGCGATCCAAACGTGTGTCTGGTTCACAGAGCGAGAAAAATAAGCTGGAAATATGTCCAGCTGTCAGATATTCTCTAATTTCTCATAAAAGTTATGTGTCACACTTTGTATATGTTTTTAGAGCAAAGTTTCATTGTAGTAACATTGTAGTTCGTAAAATATATTCATGTGACAATACTGACAAATATATTCCAAATTTCCCTCTAGTTCGTCTTTTTTACATTGAGATGTAGGCTCTTGCGCATCTTTCCTACATATAATCTTTGAGATCAGTTTTTTGTCATATATGCACATAGAGGCGGGGGAGGGGGGTTAAGAGGCTACATACATCTGCTCTCCTCTAGGGGCTACAATTCTCCGCTACTATATTGAGGGCGCGTTTGGTATCTGTGACTCAAAATGGCAATAATGTTCATACTGCCGCATTCACATTGAAATTTTACTGATACTGAGATTTAGCTACTGCTAATTTAAGCCGATAAGAATTTCTTAATAGATTTTTCAGCCAATCAGAAAGTTCTCTAAAAATGTGATTGGCTTGAAGTAGTGCTAGCTAAATCTCACTGTGAATGGGCCTTAATTGGTTTTTGGCCTTCGATAACCAAAATTTAGTCTACATAATTCGCCTTTAAAATTTTTTTCATTTCATTTATAGGACTCTGTACGTTTACTCGCTATCGAAGCATGTGTTTCTTTTGCTATACTTCTTCCAACTGAAGACACTGAACAGCTAGTTATGCCCACAATAAGAGCATGCGTCGAGGACAAATCTTGGCGTGTTCGCTACATGGTTGCTGATAAATTCATTGAGATTCAGAATGCCATCGGGCCGGAGCTTTCTAAGCAAGATCTGGTTACTGCGTTCCAATCTCTTTTGAAGGATGGGGAAGCGGAAGTAAGGGCTGCAGCAGCTGGCAAGGTGAGAACATATTATAGGCTTTTCCTTTATAAGCCACTACTAAATATGGCCGAATAGTGAAATATGACAAAGCAGAAAAAAACACACGTAGCACGTGAACTTGTGATATTTTGCTTTGTGATATTTTTAGATTATCCTTTCCTGGTGGCTAGATGTAAATAAATGACGTAAAATCTTTAAAAGAAGATTAGTCTCTGTCAGTTAAAAAATAAATAATTTTAATTGCAATAGCACTGAAATTAATCGGTTAAATGACCCGTCAGTTTTAAGATCGATTGTACCTCCCCCTTCCCCGCCCCGAACATTTTAGCTACTGACGCCTCTGATGGTAGGGCGTTATAATGAAAAGAAGCTGTTTTTTATTTGACATATCTAATTAGTATGCCAAGTAATAACACATTTAAATTACTATAATAGTAACACATAATAGATTTTATAAGTAAAAAAAATCTCAGTTTAAAGGTATTGTTTCCACTATTACCAGAAAATGCACAATCATAACTATTTTAATGTTGTCATTCTTAAACTCGAGCCGCACTTATGTCGATTTAATAGATTGGAATATTCTGGAAACAATTCTAGTGGGTTTTAATAGCCTTTCCGCCTTAAGAGAATTTCGTGTTCAAGTTAATAGGGATTTTCTCATTTCCCTAAAAGCTTCCAGTTCAATTATAACAAATATTTGATCCCTTTAATGTATTCGGACGTGAGTCTAAAATGCACTGTAATGCTGAATGGAAGAGAGAGTTAGATTCCGTACTGTCAGCTGGCTGAGAATTCTATTTGAAAGAGACTTAACTAATTTGGATGGTTGGATTTGCCTGAAAAGATGGGGTGGTTGTTTGAGCTGGATATCCCTCCTAGAGGGGGTCTTAATTTACAAGCTATTCAAAAAAGTATTATGTATACTAGTTAACTAGTGAAAACAGCAGGCATTTTGTACACAGGAGGGAGACAGGTTTGCCTCCCTAATTTCGGCTCAAGTTATGCCACCCCCTCCGATCGCTTGCAACATAATGTCGGCCTAAAATGTGCTTTTTGGTGACTTTCTTCATCATGAAGAGATTCTAACCAACTAAATATACCAACTGGAAATTTTGATTAGGGTTTTATGCCTTCTACCTGGTATGTAAGCATGATCTTGGGGGGAGCGAGGGCAGCTGATATATAAGAACTAGAAAAAACATGTCAAATATTAGAATATTCCTATTATTTAGGGGAAAAGAACGCGTCTCCCCCTCCCAACTACACACGTGCCCGCCTCCTACTACCCTTTGTGAATTACGCTGGTTTAGTCTATATTGGTCTTGGTGACTCGTTTTTGGGGTGTCTTTTAGATTAACAATAGTTGGAAATTCCCCCTTCGCAATGTATGTATAAACAGAATCATTAAAGGAATTAATTTGCGTGAAGAATTATTAATTATTAACAGCAAGGCAAATTTTTGTGCGAAATTTGCTTCTCCAACTCAAACTTCCCAATGTAAAAAAATTTTCAATTGCTGAAACGGATTACAAATTTGAAAAAAGTCGGAGAAAGATTAATGTTAAAGCTTTGTTGAAAAAAGGAGAATATTTGTTGTGGTTTGTTTGAACTGAATTAACCTATTAAAGATAAAAATACAACTATAATTTGATATGGGCCTTTCTTAATGGTAATTAGGAAAAAACGGAAACGAAAAGAGAAGATTTTGAGCCAGAATGCTGCAGCTAAGACTTATTTTTTTGTTTTTAGCACCTTTCAAAACATTAAACTCGTTTTTTTTAAAGAATTTTGAATAACAGCGTTTCCTTTCCCAAGATATTGTATTGAAAAAAGCTTTTTGCCACATTTCTCTTACATTTAGAGCTTTCGCTCTTGAAGCAGGAAATAATAAAGCTTCAGTGTAAAGAACAGAGGGGGGGGGGAGCTGTAAAGGGGTGGAATTCTTCTCATAGCTGGTTCACAATTATGTATCTTCATAATCGGTAGTTTTCTGGATAAGTGCGGTTCGTTTAGGGCCTAGTGTGTCACCGCGCCTCACAGTGGGCTCCGAAACTGGGTAGTTTTTCAAACAGCCTTTTCACAGTTCAAGCTGGTTGGCTATTGAAAAATTTTTGCTCGATATTCATTTTGAATATATTTGAGCCAAAATTTTGTGTGACAAAATGCCATAAATCTACACCACAGCATTTGATCTCTTTTATTACTTAATAAAAAAAGGGTTTTTAGGGTCTTGATGTAACCTCAAAGAGGTCTTTCAGACAAATGCTTTTTGGGAATGAATTTCCTCCTCTATCATGGGTTTTCTCTTCTATCATGAAGGGCATTTAAATATAGCTATAATTTTTCATACTCTTGTTTTATCTTGCTTATCCAGTGTGGTCTCGGAAATTAGTTACGATTCGGTACCTTTAACCCTTTAACCCAAAGACTTCGTTCTGATAGAGAGGGAGATAGAAAGAGAGGGAGAGAGAGAGAGAGAGAGAGAGAGAGAGCGAGAGAGAGCGAGAGAGAGCGAGAGAGAGAGAGAGAGAGAGAGAGAAACTTGTTATCGATGCAGTAGAAATATGTAATAACATTGTAAACAGATTGTTATCCCATTTCGTAATCTTAACCATTGCAACGCAAAATCTGTTCCAACTTGTTATTCTGTCTTTGACTTACTCTGCTAATAGAATTAGAAATAAGGAAGAGGGATATTTCGGAGGCAATACTTAATCTCAGAAAAAAAAAATGTCGGATGAAGCGCAAAATCAAGCTAATCAAACGTTTCAGAGAAGTAATCAAGAAGAGAGAAAAAGAAGACATAATTTACTTTTTTTACGTATCCGGGAAAATGTTTAATGAAAATAGTAATTTTACTATCCTTCTCATAGCTGAAACCATGATTGTGGAATAAAAAAAGCTGTTCTTTTATTTCTGATTAAATAGCAAGGACTTAGGAACTGTAGGCTTCCCCTCCATGAGGGGCTCTTTGTGTGGCAAGTATGTGTCCTAATACCAGAGAAAACATGGTGTTTGAATGACTTTAATTGTCTGTTATTATTTTTACAATAGATACGTTTAAGAATTGAACATTTTAGGTAGTTTCATTGAATGAAAGTGAAGAAATGTTGCCTCCGAAATTACATTCACCCCCCCTCCTAAATCAAAGGTTTTTATGGATTTACTCTTGTCTTCGTCAATCTGTTGTCTTCCTCAATCGTTACCTCGATGGGGAAAAATGGGGTTGATGGACAGATTACGTATCCGAGCTTGGACTATTTTTGTGCAATATCATTGAATTGAATATTATTTTGTGCAATATCATAGAAGCTTTCTAGGATCCAGGAAATTAGAGGAGCACAAAAGTTGACATCGAATTAGCAGCCTAATGAAAGGTTATTGAAGCTTTGCATTCTGTATTGTGGCAAGTTGTATTCTGACAACTCTGGCAATAAAATTGAAGCTTTGAGAAGGTCACTAGCGTTTTTGTTGATAGGGCTTTGTAGGATCCAGGAAATTGATGGAAGGATTACGTTTCCGAACTTTGGCTATTTTTGTGCATTATCTTTGAAAGCAACTTTTTTTTAATTCAATCTAATATACCATTTTTTCTTCTGAGGAAATTTCTAAGGCAGAGGACTCAATATCAGGCCTTATCCACTGATAAACTGAATTTTAAATCGGATTCTAAACAGATCGGACAATAGATTTGTTCTGACGATCTGAATTGTCATTGTCAATTAGATCTTTAATTCAAAGTTTGGAATTCGACAACTTAGCTCAAAAATTATATTGTTTATTTTAGCCGTGTCTTGGATTGGATTTGTAAGTTTTGCTGTTCCAGTTTACAATTTTACAAGTCCAGTTTTGTAAACCGTTTTACGGATTTATTTGTTCTACTAATAATACTTAAACCTTTCAGTTGCGAATTATTTCTGTTTGTCGAAAAACTCTGAAATAGACTGCTCTATAGCGTCTGGGGTTTTAAAGATCTCCTAGAATTTTTCCAGAATTTTGTAGCAGGCTACTCCTTTCAATAGATTGCGTCCTCGGAAAGACACAATGATTCTACTTTACCGTTTTTTGTTTAACGTAATTAAAAACAGTCAACTGCAACATTCCAAAATAAAATTCAATTTAATGTGGCTTAACATTGCCACTTCTGGTGAAATTGCTGAAAGCAGTTCCTGAAGCCTCCCAAGCAGAGGAACTGTACATTTGATACGCCAGAAATGGATCTTCAGAGAACATGGTGTATTTTCTATTGCCTTTGACCATGTGCCTTTTCAGGAGGTCAAGCCAGTCATGGTTCACTGCCGGACATGGTCTCACGTATCTTGACTTCCTGTTCGACTTGTGGAATCAACATTCGACTCTTCTTCTGGGCCCTCACTGTCAGTTGTCCGTAGTGTTCAATAGTTGAGTCCAATAAAGAATTTCGCCACTCCACAAATTCTTATGGAACAGATGTAAGGTCATGATGCCCTCTAACAACTCTTGTCTGTGGGCAAGGTATTCGAACCAGCTGTAGCAAACTGCTGAGTCTACTGTGTGGAAGATAAGGCGCAATGAATATACTGGAATGGATGAATGGGTTTTGGAATGGATGAGTGTATTAGTAATATAGTAACATCCGGTCTAGTCTGTTCATTCCTTCTATATACTGGTTCCACCTACTTTTAACTTGTGGTTTTGTCACATCAACATATTTCTTTGTCAACTTTAGGAACTTTCGTACAACATTGGCTTACCCGCTTCCGGCTATGTTTGAAGAAAGAGCGACCAATTTACACTTCATCTATTTCAGACGCCATACATTTTTACTGGCCGATTCACAAGAAGTACTTCTACCTCTCTTCTTCAATTCACCATCAGTCTCTAGTTTAGCACCAAATAACCTGCTGCTTCTCGTTGCACCAGCTCCATTTAAGCCTCTTGAATCGAGGTTCTATTTGAAGCATGCAGGTGAAGAAATTGCTAAAATAGATATTTGGCTGTAGTTAAAGTAGAATTCGTTCAACAAGGACTAACACAGTTCGGCTACTGATGGGAAACTTTTTTTAACTTTACTAATCTGTGTGGGGTTGTCTTGGTACATTTCAAAAGTAGGGACTCTACCATCACGAAACTGTAGGGTAATTTTTTTTTTATTCCTCGTGGTATGGGGTTTCTCCTTATATATCGTTTCATTTCAAGTTTTGCAGTAAACGGTATCGTCCATTCGTCTACAATCACATGGTCAGACAGAGTGTTGGTACGTGTCTTTTTCTGAACATGTTTGGCTATTGGACGAACCCTACAGACACGCTCTTCCATGGTTGGATCTCTTGTAGTTATCTACCTGATAATAAAATGAGTGCCGTCTTGAAAAACAGCTAAAACTTATTTTATCTGCAATCAAGGGAATACCTGTTTTTGTTTCCCTGTACATCCTATAGGAAGGGAGGCTGGCAGTCTAATCATAATTTGAATCCTCTCAATTGTTTTATCCCTGAAGGGGTTGTATAGATGGATCTGCCCATCTTCTGCATTTAGATTGATCTGTCCACATTCTGCATTTATTATGAGTTAATCTGATTTGCAGTAAGTTCCTAAAATTTGCGTGAGATTCATTCAGAGAAAAAACCCCAATTGGCCCACCATAGCCACCTGCGTCTCAGGATCCGGAGCTGTATTTGTTTTCTTGACGAAATTATCTCTATTCTATACACGTGCCCTCTCTTTCTGTCGGTCAGGGATCTTTTACCTGTTCTTCCACACTGCTCTCTTCTTAACTGGATAGCGTGGTACCCGAGTCTTGAGCTTCTTTGCCGAAAGAGGCATCCAATTTTTATCGTGGTTGTCATCCAGCAATGCCGAGTTTGAGCCTTCACTGTCAATGGTCTCGAAAACTTTGAGAATCTGCCGAGTATCTAGTCCTATTTGGTGTCTTGAAGGCCATAAAATGAATTAGTTTTAGAGCAAGGAATCATACCACATAAACGAAAAATTAGAAAGAAGCATGAACAGGAGTAAAACATAGCAATGAAGAAAGGGAAATTATAGAAGGCTTCTAACTTCAGTGCTCAGAAACGATCACCGAGAAGTTTCTATTATAAATCACTTAGGTTATATAGGGACCTTTTGCGAAGCCGCTATTACAATGTCCCCACAAAAAAGCATACCAGTTCCTAAAAATCTTAAGCTTTTGTTTTTCGTTATACCAACTTAAAAATTTGACTGCCAAATGTCTCTGGCCGATCAATGATAAACAAAGAGGTTTTGCTACACAAAGTCTATGAGTAAATGCTATTTACTAACCTGGTTTAGTGTCACTTGCTCCTTTCAAAATTGCAGATCTTCAGTTACGAGCTGATAGTCTCTGAATTTAAAATAGGAAACAAACTGCACCTTTTCTAGGAGTTTGAGCATCTAAGATTACGGAGTGTACTCGTGCTGTTTGCTTTGCAACCCTGTCTTTGAAGGAGAAGTTGAATACTAAGTACTTGAAAAAACCCTTTTTTTAAAAAATATTTTGAGAATGTTGAAATTCCTCCCGTTACAAAAGTAAAACATTGTCTCTCTCTCTGAAAAAATTAACCAGCCTCCCCCTCCCAAAAACACCTCATGAATCGATAATACTATAGCTACCATTGTTCTGTCTTCATTTTGCGAATTTTTATATTAAAGAAAACTTTGAACTGGGATATAAACCTTATGAAGCTGCACCGAAATAAATATAATGTTGCAAACTACAGTTTACAACAATGTAATTTTTCAACTTAAAAATTTATGACACAGAGCTAAGAAGGAGGGTCGCAAGGAGGGTCTTCAGACTTAACCCTCTCCCCAAAATCGATAGAATTTTGCCTTGTAAATTTCTTCAAATAATTTATCTATTCTTTTTCACTTCTTCAGAGATGATTGGATCCTCCAGCTGCAAATTAATTCTTGAAATTTTGGTCACAGCAATAGACACTATTAAACAGTTTGTGATAACTGTAATAAGGAGCGACCCGGCTCAATAGTGACCGAAACTCTAAAAAACGGAATGTTGATAGCAATAGTTACGTCAAAACAATCGCATTTTAATGCTGATTTTAAATATATGTTTCATCAAGTTTAGTGTTACCAATCAAAAGTTAAGAGCTTGAGAAAATTTGCCCTACTTTAGAGAATAGGAGGAAACACTCCCTAAAAGTCATACAATCTAAACGAAAATAACACCATCCGATTCAATGTATCAGAGAACCCTACTGTAGAAGTTTCAACACAGAGCTAAGAAATGCACATTCTTAGCTGTGGTAAAGTTTGCACTTTAAATGTAATAGACAGTAATGTTTATTTTGAGATTCGTATACGCATATGCATTCACATTCGTATACCTGAAGCGGTTTTGCTGAATCTGTTTTTCCAAAAACCAGAGAAAAATGAGTTTGACAAGTTTAACCTTTGTATCTCATAATCGGGTAGAATCTAGAATATGAACTAAGACTGTTAATCTTTTTTTTTTTGGTGAAAAATAGTAAAAAAAAAAGAATTTTTATATTCTATCAACGCAGGTAATCAAAACTGGTCCCCTTCTGGATTTGATAGCTTTCCTGCCCCTTCAATGTAAACTTCAAAGTAAAGCAATATATACATCAAAATAACTAATTTTTTGGTGGTTCTAAAGATTCATAATTTATTAATTTAAAAGTGACTGGAATACTACTTTTCGCAGAGTTTCACTTCGACAAACATTTGTACACATTCTGTCTGGGTATTAATTCCTTGTCCAAATCACTTACGCTTCTTGTTTTCGACTATAAACTCCAGAAAAGTCCAGTGGAAATGCCGGCAAATCAATTAGGTTTCTTTGTCCTATCGATTTCACAGGGAAAGGCTTCATCAATATACTGATTGACAACTGTTGAACGATGTTAAGTTGACTTATCTTTTTAAAATGTAATGGTTATGTGAAGTATGCTGTTGCTGCAACAGGGGAATAACATGATTTATTGCATTTCGGAATTACTTGTCTCTTTGACTGTTCAATTAAAAAAAAAGGTCCTAAAACACCGAAATTTTAAATACCATCCCAAGCATTGACACCAGAATGATTGAGGTGCTTCCCTAGTGTCAAATACATTCTTCGCTAAAAACACATATCAGTGTTAATCAGTAAACACAATTATGTCTGTTAAAATGAACAGATAATTTGAAAGAAGCTTCGTCACTCCAAATAATATTGCCTAAAATTGCTGGATTGTCTTCAGCTATGTTCAACATAATCTAAATACACTTTAGTCGCCTGTCACCCTCCTCCAATAAGCCATGATCATCTTCTAATATCCCACAAATTAGCCTTGGCTGATAAGCTTTCAACCCAATAGATTTTAGGATCTGCCTGATAGAGATTTGTGATATGCTCAATTCGAAAGAAGCTCTTCTTGTGGTCTTTTTTGGACTCCCAACAAGTATATAATCCTATTCTACATACGATCGCCCTAATTTTGGTTCTCTCTCTCTCTCTCTCTCTCTCTCTCTCTCTCTCTATATATATTTATATATATATATATATATATATATATATATATATATATATATATATATATATATTATATATATATATATATATATATATATATACATATATACATATATATATATATATATATGTATATATCATACATATATATATATATATATATATATATATATATATATATATATATATGTATATATATATGTATATATGTATATATATATATATATATATATATATATATATATATATATATATATATATATATATATATATATATACACACATATATGTATATACACATATATACATATATATATATATATCTATATATATAAAAATAAGTTGTCTGTGTGTGGATCTGTGGATGGATCAGGTGACGTCATGTTTCGGCTGACGTCATGAAATTAGTTGCCATCATTTTTGCTTTGACGATGCTTAGTATATTGTAAAACACATTAATTTGGTTAATAATATACCATTTAAAACACCAAAATGAACATTCTGGAGTAGTCACTCGATGAGAGAGGGTGTCAGAACGGAGCATGAAGGTCCCAGGTTCAAATCCTGGTTAGGCTAAAAAAGGTAAAAAACTAAAAACTAAAAAAAAACTGAAAAAACTAAAAAAAGGCAAAAACTACAAAAAAAAAACTAAAAACTAATAAAAAAAATAAAAAAGCTAAAAAACTAAAAAAACTAAAAAACTAAAAACTAAAAAAAAAACCTAAACTAAAAACTAAAAAAAAACTTAAAAAAAGGAAAAAACTGAAAAATAGAAGAGAAAAAGAAAACTAATAAAATTAATAAAAATAAAAAAATATAAAAAAGATAAAAACTAAAAGTAAAAAGAAAAAACGAAAAAAAACTGAAAAAGCTAAAAAAAAAGGTAAAAACCAATAAAAAACTAAAAAGAAAAAAAGGAAAAAAACTAAAAAAAAATTTTATCTAAAAAACTAAAAAAAAACTAAAAAAGGTAAAAACTAAAAGAACTAAAAAAGAAAAAAAAAACTAAAAAAAGGAAAAAAACTGAAAAATAAAGGAGAAAAAGAAAACTAAAAAAATATAAAGAAAAATAAAAAAAACTAAAAAGATAAAAACTTCAAAAAAAACTAAAAAGAAAAAATAAAAAAAACTAAAAAACCTAAAAAAAGGTCAAAACCAATAAAAAAAACTAAAAGGAAAAAAGGGAAAAAATTAAAAATTTATTTAATCATATACCAATTCAAAAACGAATGTATACCGGGATGACGACCGGGACGCAGGGAATATAAATGACGACCGGGACGCAGGGACACAACTACAACGGTGACGCCGGGGGCACAGGGGGGACATAAATGACGAAAAAGAAAACTAAAAAAATATAAATAAAAATAAAAAAACTAAAAAGATAAAAACTTCAAAAAAACTAAAAAGAAAAAATAAAAAAACTAAAAAACCTAAAAAAAGGTCAAAACCAATAAAAAAAAAACTAAAAGGAAAAAAAGGGAAAAAATTAAAAATTTATTTCATCATATACCAATTCAAAAACGAATGTATACCGGGATGACGACCGGGACACAGGGAATATAAATGACGACCGGGACGGAGGGACACAACTACAACGGTGACGCCGGGGGCACAGGTGGGACATAAATGACGACGGGGACACAGGCAATGTTCGATTAGCAATCACCATCAACAAAGCTCAAGGGGCAACAAAGCTCACCATCAAACAAAGACGAACGGGACGCTCAAAGAGAAATTACAGACTGGAACACTGGGACACAAATGACGACCGGGATACTGGGAATATAAATGACGACCGGGACACAGGGAATGTTCAATTAGCAATCACCATCAACAAAGCTCAAGGGCAATCATTAGAATCATGAGGTATAGATCTGAATATGGATTGTTTTTCCCATGGACAATTATATGTTGCATGTTCAAGAGTCGGTAAACCTGACAATCTAAATAAATGACGACACTCAAAGAGAAAGCGACCGGGACAAAAGGAATGTTCGATTAGCAATCAACAAAGCACCGGGACACAGGGAGTATAAATGACGACCAGGACATAAGTAGAAAAAACTAAAAAAAACTAAAAAAAAAGGTAAAAACTACAAAAAAACTAAAAAGAAAAATATATATAAAATACGATGGATATATAAATGACGATGGCGACTCAGGGAATGGTCGATTAGCAATCACCATCAACAAAGCTCAAGGGCAATCATTAGAATCATGAGGTATAGATCTGAATACGGATTGTTTTCCCATGGACCATTATATGTTGCATGTTCAAGAGTCGGTAAACCTGACAATCTATTTATATGCACAGACAATGGGACAGCAAAGAATGTTGTATATTCGCAAGTTTTACGTAGTTAAAAACATATATATATATATATATATATATATAGGGGCTTGGGGGGGGGCGCGAAGCGCCCCCACCAACTAGGTGTTGGGGTGGCGCGAAGCGCCACCCCAACAGCTAGTATATATATATATATATATATATATATATATATATATGTATATATATATATATATATATATATTTATATATATATATATATATATATATATATATATATATATATATATATATATATATACACATATATATATATATATATATATTTATATATATATATATATATATATATATATATATATATATATATATATATATATATATATATATATATATATATATATATATATATGTACTAGCTGTTGGGGTGGCGCTTCGCGCCACCCCAACACCTAGTTGGTGGGGGCGCTTCGCGCCCCCCCAAGCCCCCCCGCGCGCGTAAGTCGTTACGCGCCATAATAGTTACGCGCCATTCTAGTTGTGTCCCTATGTCCCACCTGTGAATATAGATATATATATATATATATATATATATATATATATATATATATATATATATATATCTATATATATATATATATATATATATATATATATATATATATATATATATCTATATATATATATATATATATATATATATATATATATATATATATATATATATATATATATATATATATATATATATATATATATATATATATATATATATATATATATATATATATATATATATATATATATATATATATATATATATATATATATATATATATATATATATATATATATATATATATATATATATATATATATATATATATATATATATATATATATATATATATATATATATATATATATATATATATATATATATATATATATATATATATATATATATATATATGGTTTTAACTACGTAAAACTTGCGAATATACAACATTCTTTGCTGTCCCATTGTCTTTGCATATAAATAGATTGTCAGGTTTACCGACTCTTGAACATGCAACATATAATGGTCCATGGGAAAACAATCTGTATTCAGATCTATACCTCATGATTCTAATGATTGCCCTTGAGCTTTGTTGATGGTGATTGCTAATCGACCATTCCCTGTCCCGGTGTCCCGGTCGTCATTTACATCCCCCTGTTTCCCCCGGTGTCCCCGTTGTAGTTGTGTCCCTGTGTCCCGGTCGTCATTTATATTCCCTGTGTCCCGGTCGTCATTTGTATCCCGGTGTCCCGGTCTGTATATACATTCGTTTTTTAGTTTTGTTTTTCTAATTTATTTTTTTCCTTTTTTTTTCTTTTTTAGCTTATTTAGATTTTTAGATTTTTTAGTTTTTTATTAGTTTTTAGTTTTTTTTTCTTTTTAGTTTTTTTGTCCCGGTCGTCATTTATATCCCCCTGTTTCCCCCGGTGTCCCCGTTGTAGTTGTGTCCCTGTGTCCCGGTCGTCATTTATATTCCCTGTGTCCCGGTCGTCATTTGTATCCCGGTGTACCGGTCTGTTTCTTTTAGTTTTTACCTTTTTTAGTTTTTTTTAGTTTTTTAGATGAAAATTTTTTTTAGTTTTTTCCTTTTTTTCTTTTTAGTTTTTTATTGGTTTTTACCTTTATGTTAGCTTATTTTTCAGTTTTTTCCTTTTTTTTTTATTTTTTTTTATTTTTTATTTTTTTTAGTTTTTTACCTTTTTTTAGTTTTTTTAGTTTTTTTAGTTTTTTTAGTTTTTTAGCTTTTTTACTTTTTTTATTAGTTTTTAGTTTTTTTGTAGTTTTTGCCTTTTTTTAGTTTTTTCAGTTTTTTTTTTTTAGTTTTTTATTGGTTTTTACCTTTATTTTAGCTTATTTTTCAGTTTTTTCCTTTTTTTTAGTTTTTAGTTTTTTTAGTTTTTTACCTTTTTTTAGTTTTTTTAGTTTTTTTAGTTTTTTAGCTTTTTTATTTTTTTTATTAGTTTTTAGTTTTTTTTTGTAGTTTTTGCCTTTTTTTAGTTTTTTTAGTTTTTTAGGTTTTTTATTAGTTTTTAGTTTTTTTTGTAGTTTTTGCCTTTTTTTAGTTTTTTTAGTTTTTTAGCTTTTTTATTTTTTTTATTAGTTTTTAGTTTTTTTTGTAGTTTTTGCCTTTTTTTAGTTTTTTCAGTTTTGACGTCACCTGATCCAGTTTTTTCAGGTGACGTCACCTGATCCACGATCCACAGATCCACAGACAACTTATTTTTATATATATAGATAGTTTTTTTTTTTTTACTTATGTCCTGGTCGTCATTTATACTCCCTGTGTCCCGGTGCTTTGTTGATTGCTAATCGAACATTCCTTTTGTCCTGGTCGCTTTCTCTTTGAGTTTCGTCATTTATTTTTTTCTTTTTTAGTTCTTTTAGTTTTTACCTTTTTTAGTTTTTTTTAGTTTTTTAGATGAAAATTTTTTTTAGTTTTTTCCTTTTTTTCTTTTTAGTTTTTTATTGGTTTTTACCTTTATTTTAGCTTATTTTTCAGTTTTTTCCTTTTTTTAGTTTTTTTTTATTTTTTTTTTATTTTTTATTTTTTTTTAGTTTTTTACCTTTTTTTAGTTTTTTTAGTTTTTTTAGCTTTTTAGCTTTTTTTATTAGTTTTTAGTTTTTTTTGTAGTTTTTGCCTTTTTTTAGTTTTTTCAGTTTTTTTTTAGTTTTTTATTGGTTTTTACCTTTATTTTAGCTTATTTTTCAGTTTTTTCCTTTTTTTTTAGTTTTTTTTAGTTTTTAGTTTTTTTAGTTTTTTACCTTTTTTTAGTTTTTTTAGTTTTTTTAGTTTTTTAGCTTTTTTATTTTTTTTATTAGTTTTTAGTTTTTTTTGTAGTTTTTGCCTTTTTTTAGTTTTTTTAGTTTTTTAGCTTTTTTATGTTTTTAGTTTTTTTTGTAGTTTTTGCCTTTTTTTTAGTTTTTTAGTTTTTTAGCTTTTTTATTTTTTTTATTAGTTTTTAGTTTTTTTTGTAGTTTTTGCCTTTTTTTAGTTTTTTCAGTTTTGACGTCACCTGATCCAGTTTTTTCAGGTGACGTCACCTGATCCATCCACAGATCCACAGACAACTTATTTTTATATATATAGATATATATATGTATATATATATAGATATATATATATATATATATATATATATATATATATATATATATATATATATATATATATATATATGGCGCGTAACTAATATGGCGCGTAACGACTTACGCGCGCGGGGGGGCTTGGGGGGGGGCGCGAAGCGCCCCCACCAACTAGGTGTTGGGGTGGCGCGAAGCGCCACCCCAACAGCTAGTATATATATATATATATATATATATATTATATATATATATATATATATATATATATATATATATATATATATATATATATATATATATATATATATATATTTATATATATATATATATATGTATATATATATATATATATATATATATATATATATATATATATATATACATATATATATATATATATATATATATATATATATATATATATATATATATATATATATATATATATATATATATATATATATATATATATATATATATATATATATATATATATTTATATATATATATATATATATATATATATATATATATATATATATATATATATATATATATATATATATATATATATATATATATATATATATATATATATATATATATATATATATATGTATATATATATATATATATATATATATATATATATATATATATATATATATATATATATATATATATATATATATATATATATATATATATATATATATATATATATATATATATATATATATATATATATATATATATATACTAGCTGTTGGGGTGGCGCTTCGCGCCACCCCAACACCTAGTTGGTGGGGCGCTTTGCGCCCCCCCAAGCCCCCCCGCGCGCGTAAGTCGTTACGCGCCATAATAGTTACGCGCCATTGTAGTTGTGTCCCTATGTCCCACCTGTGAATATAGATAGATATATATATATATATATATATATATATATATATATATATATATATATATATATATATATATATATATATGGTTTTAACTACGTAAAACTTGCGAATATACAACATTCTTTGCTGTCCCATTGTCTTTGCATATAAATAGATTGTCAGGTTTACCGACTCTTGAACATGCAACATATAATGGTCCATGGGAAAACAATCTGTATTCAGATCTATACCTCATGATTCTAATGATTGCCCTTGAGCTTTGTTGATGGTGATTGCTAATCGACCATTCCCTGTCCCGGTGTCCCGGTCGTCATTTATATCCCCCTGTTTCCCCCGGTGTCCCCGTTGTAGTTGTGTCCCTGTGTCCCGGTCGTCATTTATATTCCCTGTGTCCCGGTCGTCATTTGTATCCCGGTGTCCCGGTCTGTATATACATTCGTTTTTTAGTTTTGTTTTTCTCCTTTATTTTTTTCCTTTTTTTTCTTTTTTAGTTTATTTAGATTTTTAGATTTTTTAGTTTTTTTATTAGTTTTTAGTTTTTTTTTCTTTTTAGTTTTTTTGTAGTTTTTACCTTCTTTTTAGTTTTGTTAGTTTTTTTTTTTACTTATGTCCTGGTCGTCATTTATACTCCCTGTGTCCCGGTGCTTTGTTGATTGCTAATCGAACATTCCTTTTGTCCTGGTTGCTTTCTCTTTGAGTGTCGTCATTTATTTTTTTCTTTTTTAGTTCTTTTGTCCTGGTCGCTTTCTCTTTGAGTGTCGTCATTTATTTTTTTCTTTTTTAGTTCTTTTAGTTTTTACCTTTTTTAGTTTTTTAGATGAAAATTTTTTTTAGTTTTTTCCTTTTTTTCTTTTTAGTTTTTTATTGGTTTTTACCTTTATTTTAGCTTATTTTTCAGTTTTTTCCTTTTTTTATTTTTTTTTTATTTTTTATTTTTTTTAGTTTTTACCTTTTTTTAGTTTTTTTTAGTTTTTTTAGTTTTTTAGCTTTTTTACTTTTTTTTATTAGTTTTTAGTTTTTTTTGTAGTTTTTGCCTTTTTTTAGTTTTTTCAGTTTTTTTTTTAGTTTTTTATTGGTTTTTACCTTTATTTTAGCTTATTTTTCAGTTTTTTCCT
Source organism: Artemia franciscana (assembly GCF_032884065.1). Classification (NCBI taxonomy): domain Eukaryota; kingdom Metazoa; phylum Arthropoda; class Branchiopoda; order Anostraca; family Artemiidae; genus Artemia; species Artemia franciscana. The sequence goes on from NC_088870.1 coordinate 43,829,732, forward strand.
TTTTTTAGTTTTTTTAGTTTTTAGTTTTTTTAGTTTTTTACCTTTTTTTACCTTTTTTTAGTTTTTTTAGTTTTTTTAGTTTTTTAGCTTTTTTATTTTTTTTATTAGTTTTTAGTTTTTTTTTGTAGTTTTTGCCTTTTTTTAGTTTTTTTAGTTTTTTAGCTTTTTTATTAGTTTTTAGTTTTTTTTGTAGTTTTTGCCTTTTTTTAGTTTTTTTAGTTTTTTAGCTTTTTTATTTTTTTTATTAGTTTTTAGTTTTTTTGTAGTTTTTGCCTTTTTTTAGTTTTTTCAGTTTTGACGTCACCTGATCCAGTTTTTTCAGGTGACGTCACCTGATCCACACATCCACAGACAGACAGACAACTT